>NC_142601.1:18177452-18333569 GCF_041222555.1 Hakea prostrata
AATTAATGTTGAACAGAAACCATCAGTTAAAAATGTGAAATAAGAATGAAGTGTTACTTCTCCACAGTAGTTCCCAAATCATTTTGTTTCTCAAGTAAATCAAGAGCCTCCTCAAGCTTTCCTAGGTAAAAGTATGATTTCGAGGTCAGGTGCAACTGCCATAATCTCTCAGCAGAACTTTTATTGCCTTTAGAACTGCCATCCATGTTTTTAAACTGGCAATCAGAACCAATTGTCAAAGAGTTCCTTTCTGCAGAACCAAGAGTTTGCTCATAAAGCTGAATCACTGCTTCATATTTCCGTAGCTGTTAATTCCGTAAATGAGAATATCAATGCTAGGACTAATTTTCGATCAGTAAATTAAAAGGGAAAAGTGAAACTACAGCAGGCTATCAAATTTCAGGAAACAGAGATAAGTTGTGGGAACAGATTGAAAGTAATCAATTGAAGCACAGACCATGAAGAGAGCCTCTGCCTTTATTTCAACTAATCTCTCAGAGTATGGACTTATCAATAGACCCTCTGCAACAATTTGCAACACCTTTTCCGCATCACTTGAAGTTTTCTTACATAGGAGTTCAATGGAGCGATCAATATGCTGAGCCACTTGCTGCCATCCAGGAAAAAAAAAAACCCATATACTAGGTTTCCACATCAGTTGAGACATAAAAATATGAACAAACAAGTAAGCACCAGTACCTAGCAAAAGCATGTGGTTTGATGAACATTTTAAAGCTCACCAACAAACAGCTGGAGAACGTAAAGTTTGCATAGCAAGTAAATTCTTGGATCATGCTCAGACTCATATAAACAAATAAAAATCACAACTACAACATGTGATACAATGGAATATTAAAGCACACCCACAAACAAGTTGAACCAAGTCAATTTGCATAGCTAGAATATACTTTTCCCTGATTTCGTTCTTTTTCATCACTAAATTGCTAATTAGGGGAGAAAAGAAAAAGAAATCAAGTTAAAGCCATGCATACCAGAAAGAAAAAAAGAAACAAAATACCTGAGCTTTTTGCAGACCATCAGAAGCTTCAATTACAAGTTTCCGGTCCAGGCAAGCACCAGGTCCTGATTGCAAGCAAATCTTGAAACATTTTGCCGCCTCTTCAACCTCCCCCAAAGCAAGATGACAACTGGAGTGTGGAAAATGAAAGATTTTACCATTAGAAGAGAAACAGTGGCATTTTGATAAGTCTGATGTTAAATGCGACAACTCCATAAAAAAAATTAAGAGTTATGCAAAAGATTATCCAATTAGAGACAAAGACCAGAAAGTTATTTAGCATGGCATCTTCCTAACAAGAATCATATCCATACAACTGTAGAGCATTAGAACAATGAACCATACAAGTTTATCCTCATCAGAAAAAAAGATCCAGTGAAATGTATGAATCTCTAAGACATGCATGGTTAATCCATCTAAATTGAAAGAAGCATCAATAGTACAAAAGAATAATAACTCATAACCCAACGAAACCTTACTTTGCAGCTCTAACTTGAACCTTGAGAAAGTTGGGATCTATTGCAGCAGCTGCCTTACAGTCCTCTAGTGCTTCTCTCATCCTCCCAAGAGCCATTCTTGTTGCTGCACGATTGCTATAGCACAGCAGCAAATCCTTGAGGCAGCTCCTAGGTGTTTCATTTGAAGAATTACCATCTATGCCACGTGTGTAATAGTCCTCAGCTTTAGATAATTGACCATTTGCATAAGCCTGGTTCCCCCTGATGCAAATCAAATACAGTGCTTACAAACGTGGCTGATAAAACATTTTTCTAATCACAGCCACAACTAAATTACCAAGCATCAGTAATCATTCAAAATCTAGAATAACAGAATTCATATATAAGAGTAAATTCCCTTCAAATTTCCGATACACAACTAGTTAAAAGTTTTAAACAAAGATTCACCTGAGTCGCCACTTTTCACAAGACTCCTGAGCAAGTGGTGCTGCGATGGAAACCGATTCTTGCTTGATATCTGGTTCTTTACACATTTCAGATCTAATCTTCACTTTGCTTTCAGAAGTGAATGAATTTCCTCTCTGACTCTGACTAGCACCTGAAAGCAAGGAACTACTGGGAAAAGGAAGAAACGGCAATGGTGTAGATGCCATCTGAAGTTTTGAATTTTGTGCAGAGTCACATGGATCCATCCCAGCCCTAAATCGATCCTTTCTGTGCTGACGTTTTGCAGTTGATAGATGACCTTTTGTAGATGATGGCGCAGAAAAGGTGAAACGAGTTTCACTAGCATCTTCTGTTGTTGAAGCAAAAATAGAAGGCATCCTTGCATCAGTCTCTTGTTTCTCCATGTTTGAGCTCAAGCTAGTTTCAGTAGTCGTTGTAGCAGCACTGGCATTGCTATCCATGTCAACATCTTCCATCTTCGACCTAAAACCCTCAGTTTCTGCACCAGATAGACACTCATCTAAAGAATGATGAACACCGATAGCTTGCTCAAAACTGCTCTTGAAGCCTTCCCCATTGTATCTATGTAACTGTTGTGCTTCGGCGGCCAACGCCTCAGCTGTTGAATCAGTAGGGACTGTTTGATGTGCATCAGTCGACATAGGGCTACTGTCAATGTGGAAGGATTCATCTGATGCCATTGAAGTTTCTCGAGAACCCTCATCACCTGCTAGAGGTTCTTGATAAGGAGAAAAATCCATCGGCGAATAAGATCTAGGAGATTCTGAATTTTCACGGGACCTATTCACCCAAGAAAAATGCTCTTGCCCAGCCAGATGGTAACGCGGGGCAGACTGCCTGAATCTTCCCTTTCTCTGCTTTAACTTTTGATCCTTAACTGCACCTATTTTTGCAGTGAATTCTAACTTCTTATTTATATCAGCAAATAGATTGCTGCCTGAAGAGGTGACAGGCTGTTGTTTTGGTGTGCTAGAGAAGGATCTTATACTCGTTTGACCAGTGGAGTCGTTCATCCCATCTCCGATGTTCAACTTCCTTGTCTCCTCAGGCAGCACACCTTCTGCACAACCACCAGCATACTTTTCACTACTCCCAAAAAAAAAACTGTCATTGTTTCTGGCCTTATGGTTACTCTCTTTTGTCTTCACAACACCATCATTATTCCCAGAGTCCTGCACGTTCAGCTTCTTCATCTCATCAGGAAGCATAGTTGCTAGGTGGCTTCTATCAGGAAAACTTGCAGTAAACTTGCCATTACCAAAGACAAAAGTGCTATTATCTTTAGCTCTAGGGTTTGCATCAGCATTTGTACGATGCTCTGGACCATCGACCTTCCCAGGGTCTTCTCTTTGCAATTTCTTCATTTGCTCCTGAATTTTGGATGCCGTGCTTTCCCCATTGTCACTTCCTCCAAATGCAAAATTGCTCCCCCCAAAATTCTTAGAACCAACATTGACCTCTTCAGGCTTCTGTACATTGTTGGCATTTGCCGGTGGCTCTATATTGCCTCCATCTAAATCAGAACCTTTTCCACCCGCGCTAAGACTAGAAGTAGAATCTTTAGAAACCTTTTGTTCCAATTCGCTTCCAATGTTCAACTTATTCCTTTCTTCGTGAGGCAATTTGCCGACCCCTGCACCAAGCCCGCCCTTTTCCACATTTGAATTCGGAACCGAAGAACGATTCGCTCCAAATATGAAGGCCGCATCTTCGGATTTGCCGAACTTGATATCAATAGAATTTGCAGCGACAAAAGCATTGGAGCCTTCATTTTTCTGAGCAGAACCTGGCGAGATGGGATTCAAACTCTGCCATTTATCACGCACTTCAGTTTGATCCAAACCAACCGAAACTGAACGGAATGGATTGAAACTCGAATCGGCCTGAGTCTGCGAAAAAGGTGTCGACCTCACCTTTTGCCCACCCAAGTGTTTCCTCACCTTCGCCAACCGAGGCTTCGAAAGACCCGATGCTGGTGTCACCGATGGCTTTCCAGAGGCTACGCGATTCACAGCAGGGGAAGCAAAACCGTAATCGATATTAGCCTCATTTGCATTCCCATTTCTGGAAGCCGCTCCATGACCGAATTTTGAGGAGTTCATTGCCTCAGAATCTGTAATCGATGATTGCCGTTGCAAATTGTTGGAAGAAAAATCGCTGAAACCAAAGAGGAAGGGGGAAGAGATCTGACCTTTGGAAGCGTTAGGGTTTGTTGATTGCATTCCTGATGTTGTCGTCGAAGTTTGATAATCTACCAAAGCCGGCGACATATCAGTTTAAAATTCATGAAATCAACCGATGAAACGATTACCAGGTAAAACCAAATGATGAAGCAGAGGATCCAGATATTAGTTTTTTCGCTTTTCCGTTGATTGAGGATCGTTCGGTTGTATTAGTTTTCTTCCATGGATCATCAATTTTCTCTTATTGTTTCTTCCTTGGGAGTACGAGGAAATGAAGCAAGATCCTCGCGGGTTTATGGGTTTCGATGTTTTCTGTTTTGTTTCTGTTGTTTTGCTCTTCGGTTTTTTCCGGCTTTTCTGTTTCTATTTTCTTCTGTTATCACTTATCAACTTTTGAAAGAAAATGTGTGCTTTTACCAAAAAAAAAAAAAAAAAGAAGAAGAAGAAAATGTGGGCTTTTGCATGCTTCGGATGAATCTTTTTAGCAAACCGGACTAAGTTTTAATAATATGCCCCTGACATTTCAGAAATTATTAAATTCAGAATGCAACTTACATTTTACCAAAAAAAAGGAATTAATTAATCTTAATGACTGCCATGTCTTTATGGTATCACGGAATTTATTTATTTTGTATTTCCCTTTGCTGAACCGTCTGAACACTTACAAAGGTCAACCAACCATAGAGTGGATGATGTTCAATTTTGTTGTGGGTAACCCGAAAGGAACCACCAAACCATAGTGGTTTGATTAAACCAACTGTTGCTCGCCAGATGAGACAAGAGGCTTCTTGGCTGACGAAGGGCGGTACTGGAATGACTCACTGGCAAGCCCAGATGCCCAGTGTCTTTTCAACAAGGCCAGCAGCCTTTGGGGGATCCTTGATATCTCCTCGTTTGCGGTGTCTCATAGTATTAATTTCAGCAATAAATGTCCCAAAGGCCGTGCAGTGATAAGAGACAGCATGGATGTCCAACATTCGTTCTGCGACTGCTACAAGAACAGCGACACCACTTTTTGTCTCCTCAACCAAAGAACAATGTCACATCCAGCTGATGCTTGAGTTGACTCCTTGATTACAAAAGGTGTTCACAGCAGCCCTGGGGTCTGCAACCATCAGAGGATGACGTCACCAGGTCTTAGAAGCCATCTCCACCGTTGAGCTATATCATGAAGGGTCAGTCGGCCATTGCAGGCGAGAAAAGGTCACAGGTTCGTTATAAATAAGGCAACACTCCCAGGTATAACCAGAGCTTCTCCAGCCATTACTCTCCCTTATAACTCCATGAGAAACATTCCTCCGCAAATCCTTAGCATTTATTTCGCTAGCATTGATTCCCAGCTTCTTCCTTGAGACTGACTTAATCATTGGAGGTGGCTTCCCGTCCTCAGAGGCGGCCCACTCTCACCCTTGTTTTGTCATCAGGAAGCTAAGGAGGACCGGAATAAAGAAGAATCGGGGTTGGTCGAGAAGCCTGACTTCCCCACCAACATTTGGCGCCGTCTGTGGAAAACGCTGACAAAAAGCTTAGTCACTTTCCTTACAACTGAGTCACGAGAATGGCTGGAGAAGAGTCACCAGAGCGGGCATCCCTTTCTCGATCGGAAGACCAGGGAAGGATTTTCGAAGGAAGTACAACCCACCGTGGGATGTGAGATGCAGGAGATTGCTCCTGATCCTCCTGGTGATCTTCCCCCACCAGATGTTTCCTCCCGTCTCCAATCCAGAAACACAACCTAACATGCAGCAGATGATGTTCGAGATGCTCAGCTCCTTGCACTCCATGGCTGCTCAGGGAGGACATTTTGTGTCTTCTCCTGTTCCTCCAACCGGTCCTCATGAAATTGGTAACCCTACCCAAGTTGACGTTGTCGATAAGGCCCTGAGGGACGATGGCAACACACGCTATCAAAAGCCAGTCAAGCGTAAGGACAAGGGAAAGACTAAAGTTACCAGAAAGGGAGCTAACGGCTTTGTCTTTGATAGGCTGGGAGCTCTCAACGATACTTTCTCTTGCCCCAAAGTTGTCACTAAGCGTGCCCAGACAGCAGGAACCAAACGACCCATGAAGGAGCAGGTGGCAGAGTCTAAGGGCCCTCGCCGAAGTGGTGAGTCCTTTGACATCTCTGGATCTATTCGCGATGAAAGCTTATATCGCCAGGTCTAGGACATGAATGAACGTCTCTTTCAGCTAGACAAGAAGGTCCCAGACGAAGTACAACTAGTGCTGAGTCAGGATCCCTTCACCCGGAGATAATGACGGCTCCTTTGCTGGTAGGGTTCCATACCCCCACTTTCACTTCCTATAAAGGAACGACGGACCCAATGGCCCACATAAGTCACTTCACGTCGATCATGACTATGTGCAGAGGTGGAGATTTCATAAAGTGCAGATGCTTCCCAGCGTCTCTAACTGGTCCAGCCACTACCTGGTTCTCTAGACTTCCCAAGCACTCCATACACAACTTTACGGAGTTGGGGTATGCCTTTGCGGCAAGGTTCAAGAGTGGCATTAAGAAGGACAAAACAGATGACAACTTGCTGGCTCTCAAACAAGGCCGACAGGAGTCCATCAGAGACTTCATCTCTCGCTTCAACAATATTTCTATACTGATCAAAGATCTTGACGACAATGTGGCGTTCACAGCATTCAAAAGAGCTGTGACCAACGAAAAGCTAATCACTTCCATTGTCAAAAAGAAGCCGAAAACTCTAGCTGAACTCCTGGACGTGGGGTACGAAATGGCAATTGTGGAAGAAGTTCTGGAGGCCAATTGGAGCCATTTTAGGGACCAAGAGGGTCCACCTGCCCGGAAAGCTGCTGAGCCTAGTTCCTAACCTCGCTACGCAAAGAAGGACATTAAGCCTCGGTAGGAATGGTGTGGCCGGAAAGTGATCAAAGAGGATGATGAAGCCTTTACTCCTCTTAACAAGTCACGATCTATGGTATTGATGCAGATTCGCAATTCGGGAGATTCCAAACTTCTGAGGACGCCCGGAAAATTGTTGGCGAAGCCCCAAAATAGAGCCGACATGTCAAAATACTGCCAATACCACAAAGACAAGGGGCATCATACTAATGATTGCCGAATGTTGAAGATAGAAATTGAGAAGCTGATAGCCAGAGGGCAACTGGATCAGCATGTAAAGGGATCTCATCGCCGAGAACCATCATAGTCTCCCAGAAGATGCAGCCGCACTCCCCCGGCCGAAGATGACAGATCTCGGGGAAGGCTCCAATGGCCCCCAGGGATGAGGATCTCCCTCGAATAAACACAATATTCGGGAGGCCTAATCCCGGGTCAGTTAGCCAGATGAGGCAGAAAACATGCGTCGTTAGCACCGTGGAGCCCACTGCAGTTACTCACTTTGTTCAAAGCGAGCCCATCACCTTCGTTAAGAAAGAGCTTGTTGATGTCAGCACCTCGGCGTCATCAAAGCTCGATTGGCGAATCATATGATCTATCGGGTCTTGGTGGACACAAGGTCCTCAGCAGATATCCTGTCCCTTGACGCATTCCGAATGCTCAAGATAGACCAAGAAGCCCTTTAGCCGACAAGCAGCTCGCTTTATGGCTTTGCGAGAAGCTCCACAACAGTGGAAGGCAATATCCAGTTGGATCTGACTGTGGAAACTTTCCCTCAACAGGTGACCATACCCAACATGTTCATGGTCGTACGGAACCTCTCAGCATACAACATCATCCTGGGACGCCCAACGCTCACAGCATTGGGAGCAGTCATCTCACCCAGAAATATGATGATGAAATTCCCAATTGCCGAAGGAATATGTACCTGCAAGATGGACCAAAGGCAGTCTAGAATATGCTACCTGAACTTCATCCACAAACAACCAGCAACTCCTGTCATAGGAGCAACTTTTGTTGTGGAGGTCCGCGATGATAGGGATGAAAACCAGCTGCAACGTAGTGAACCAGTAGAAAAGCTACAAAAGGTTCCCCTGAGCTCAGAGCACCCAGAAAGGGAGACAAGCATTGGTTTGGAGCAACCATTGTCACATCCTCCCAGCCGGTACCCTAACTGGCATACCCGAGAGTGTGATCCACAGCCCGAAGATCAGGTATCGAGTAATCAACCTCCCACATAAACAATAACATAATCATGAACAATAAAAATCGATGTGCGAAAGATAAACCATAGATCCAAATAAGGAAAGAATGAATCATATATAAATCAGAGTACTAAATATAATCAGAGTGTCTAAATCAAATAAGTAAAGTGAGGCGAAATCCCACTCTACAACCAGCAGAAATGTAGTTCTAAAAGAGAAGAAACAGAATAGAATCTAATCCCAATAGCAGGTACAATAGGTAACTAAATTGTTCTAAATCTTATAGACAATATCCCTATAAGTATAAATCTCATAAATGGCACAAGGGCGCTTCCACTCTATGGTCGGACTAAGCATCGTATGGAGCATAACCACTAGCGGGATCTTTAGTGTAATTGTCGTAACCGCAATCACTTTCCTGGAGATATGCCTCTTCTCCTTGCGCTTCTTCATACGAGCAGTCATGATACTCAGAACCTGTAGAGTAGTCTAACAAACATTGTACAAAAGGAATGAGTTTCAAAGAAACTCAATAAAGCAGTTAAATCCATAATAACATAAATGGCAGGATTACAAAACAAACATAAATGCAATGTGGTATGAGACAAACAATGAATGTATGAATCTAACTCTATGTATGCTGGTCTCTAATGGCAGACATGCTTTAAGTCATAGCACCGTACTTCTTTAGGAAAGTCTCATTCACTCATCATCAGTTGGTAATGGGTCCTTCATCCCTCAGGACATTCCATGGCTGGGGTATAGGTCACCACTCTCTCACATCACCATTGGTCTAAGTACCGGCGCATGTCAGGGTTAAAGCCTAGCCAAATGCAAGTCTTCTACTCAGTTACATCAAGTCAAATCCAGATACGTCCATTCCTTGCCCCTGGCGATCCTTTCCGGTATCCTTCACACTAGAGTCCTCATAGTCCCTGACTACGGACTCATCAACCCTATTGGTCATCCATATATGGTAAACGGGAAGCTCTCACGTCCTCTCACGGGTTGGTTACCGGTCTTGAGTGCCCGTGAGCCCAAGTCTAACCATATGCAACCCTACCGATAAATGGCCCCCACAATGTGATTCCTGTCCTCTCACGGGTTGGTTACCGGTCTTGAGCGCCCATGAATCCCCATTGCTACCACGGGTTATTCGGTCTCAATACCCCTCCGATTAGGGTCTGACATAACAGGACATCCTAGCCAAACACTACTAGACAGTCCTAAATATGTCATCCAACAGTTTAGGAAGGTGTCCAGAGGGCATCTCCGGAAACATCCCATAATATTCCCGTAGTAGTCCTAGGACAGAAGTGTCAAAAGGACACCTCTCCTTTCCAAACCATACTTAAGCATACACAAGCATCAATTCATAACATCACATATATGGTAACTTCATATATGGAAAGAAATCAATAATTACAATCATCTTGTGTATAACTGGTAAGTAAATCATACATGAGTCAATTTAATATAAACAAGTAATGTTACTGATATCAAAACAGTACCACAATAGTATAACATTGTAAGAATCTAATTAAAGAAATAAATTAACAAGATTCAAATATAGAAACTAAGATATGCAATTTATGTTGTTAAGGAAGTAACCATCCTTACCTTTTATAACTTGCAAAGGAATCTTAAGAAATCAAGTAAGATCTTGACAAACTTGAAAAGAAGGTCCTAAACAAGTGTATACAATATATTAGGAAAGATCCCTAACAGAAAAGATATAAAAACATCCAAAACAGACCAAATCTGGAGTTGCTGTACTCATTGGTCGATGGATTGGTCCACTGTCCCATCGACCAATCAGTCGACCAATGGAGACAGTGGCCTACAAAATCAGAGTTTTAAGAATACAGAACCGAATTTGGTGGTTCAAAAGGGTACTAAACAAGGAGTAAACTACATTGGTAGTATCCTAACATATAGAGGACCTCAAAACACTAATCGAATCAAGTTTTCAAGTTACAAATTAGGAAACAAAAGTTACCATAATTAGATTAATCATGGTTCTTGAAGAATTCAAGAATACAAATCATAGACACGAACAATAGGAGAATGAATCATTGATTTTGATAAAGATATCATGGAAGGCATACTTAGATCTTCAAGAAAATAGATCTAAGAACATAAATCTAAATAAGGAAACAAAACCTACCATAGATGTATCAGTCATGATTCTTGAAGAAAGCATGGTATGATAGAAGAGAAACAACTAGAGATTGATAGATCATGGATTATGTAAAGAAAACACAGCGATTGACTACTAATATGATCAATATAATAGATCTAAGAAGATCAGAATTTGAATCAAAAGATGAACAAAGACAAGATCATGATTTGATCATGATTCCTTCAAAAGCTTGCAATGATCATGGTTAAGATCATCGCATTAGCCATTAATCCTTAGGAAGATCATGAGAGATAAGTTCAGAGATGTTTGCAACAGAGAATGCAACATCTCCTCTACTGTCTCAACTCAAAAAGGAAAGAAAACAAGGATGATGAAGAAGAAGAGAGTGTAAACATACCTTTTTGTGTAAGAACACGAGTTTTGACGAAGATCCGTCAAGATAAACACCAAGGACGCAAGGGAGATGACTTGCAGAGGTCTTTGGTTCATTCCAAAGAGTTTGGAGGCAGAAAATACGAAGTAGACTCGAGATTGGACTTAAATAGAGCAAGCAAGACCTAATTACCAAAGACAGAACCCATTGGTCAATTGGATTGGTCGACTGGTCCAGTCGACCAATGAGTCGACCAATCAGTTCAGCAACTTCTAAACAGGGAATTGAAGGCCCAGATCAAATCCAACCCTAAAGGGGTTTTGCACACATACCAAGTGATTTGCCTAATAGGTAGAAATGCCTTCAAACCATGATAGAGAGCACTCCAAGTCCATCAACTAATCCGATCTTCATCAAGATTCAGTTTCCATAAATAGAACCTCATCATCAACACTCATGGATTCAAAGCCAGACACCAAGTCCTCCACTGGGATGGCCCAAAGCTGACTTCTTGCTTTACTTCGGGTCACTGGACCTACAAATAACAAAGTTTCCGGGTCAAGGTTAGGGCTGGGTTTCACAACCATAGACTTTCAAGAAGGAACTAACTTCCTTCCTATCCCAGAATGCTGACATTTTTGCTTGGTTAGCCGAAGATATGCCTGGAATCAATTGGAGCATAGCAGAACATCATTTATGGATCAACAAGGGGGCCACCCCTGTTATCCAAAGGAGGAGAAATTTCTCCACTGAGAAGCAGATCGCTATCCAGACAGAAACGGAAAAACTTGCCAAGTCAGGCTTCATCTCACCGATAGAATGCCCTAAATGGCTAGCTAATGTGGTGATGGTGAAGAAGGCTAGCGGGAAGTGGAGAATGTGCACAGATTACACTGATCTCAACAAAGCTTGCTCAAAAGACTATTACCCTTTACCAAGGATTGATCTGTTGATTGATGCAACTGCGGGGCATGGAGCATTGAGCTTCATGGACGCCTATTCTGGTTACAATCAGATCTTGATGGCACCAGAGGATGAGGTTCACACTGCGTTCATGACCAACCGCGAAAGTTATTACTACAGGGTGATGCCCTTTGGTTTGAAGAACGCCGGTGCGACTTATCAGCGAGCCGTCAACAAAATCTACAACGAACAAATTGGAAGAAACATGGAAGTCTATGTAGACGATATGTTGATCAAAAGCGTTGATCCCAATGACCACATCTGCGACTTGGCGGAGGCCTTCGACGTCCTCCGAAAGCACAAGATGCGGCTAAATCCTGAGAAGTGCGCCTTTGGAGTGTCGTCTGGGAAGTTCCTTGGATTCATGGTTTCGCAGTGAGGCATAGAAGCAAACCCTGAGAAAATCAAAGCAATCTTAGACATGTAGCCGCCGCGAACCATGAAGGAAGTCCAATGTCTGACGAGAAGAGTAGCAGCCTTGAGCCGCTTCCTAGCTAAATCTGGTGAGCGCTGTCAACCCTTCTTTGCAGCCCTGAGAACTCTTAACACTACGGCAGAGATGATCTGGACAGATGAATGTTAGAATGCCTTCGAGGAACTGAAGGACAAGCTGAGTTCATCTCCCATATTGGTGTGTCCCACTCCCAAGAAAAATCTGTTTATGTACCTTGCATCATCTCCAAAAGTTGTAAGCTCTGTTTTAATTCAAGAAGATGAAGGCATCCAGAAGCCTGTTTATTATGTCTCTCATGTCCTCCTAGATGCTGAAACCCGATACCTTGAAATCGAGAAGTTGGCCCTGGCTGTGATAGTATCTATCAGAAAGCTAAGGCCTTACTTCAAATCTCATCCAGTAACTATTCTCACAAATGCCCCCTGAAGAAGATCCTTCATCTACCGAACTTGGCGGGGAGAATGGTTGCTTGGGCCGTGGAGTTAAGCGAACACTAATAGAGTTCCAGCCAAGAACAACAATAAAAGGCCAGGCTTTGGCAGACTTCATTGTAGAGTCTGTGGCTGGATGGGATGACGGTAAAAGTAAAGAAAAACCATTAGAAATGTGGACTTCGTTCATGGACGGAGCGAGCAACGCTGCGGGAAGCGGAGCCGGCCTAGTGCTGGATTTGTCATTAACTATGCGTTGCGCTCCGCCTTCCCGGCAACCAACAATGTCGCCGAATACAAAGCCTTGTTGGTAGGCCTCCGTCTAGCAACTTCTCTGCGTGTTCAAAATCTGAGAATCCACAACGATTCTCAATTGATAATAAGCCAAGTGAAAGGTGATGATGAGGCCAGAGGGGAAAATGGCAAGTTATCTGAACATGGCAAACAACTTAAAGCTTCAATTCCATCGATGCAAGTTCTTTCAGATTCCCAGAGAAGAAAATTCAAAAGCCGACTTCCTGGCCAAGCTGGCTTCTGCTAGCATCGTAGATATAGAAGCTTTGGTCTACCAGGAAGTCGTTTACGAACCTAGCATCGACGCCTTGGATATGATGGAGATCAAAGAACCGGAGCCATCCTGGATGGATGAACTGGTGGCGTACTTAAGACAAGACCAGTTGCCTGAAGATCCAACTCAGGCTAACATTGTGAAAAGATGCGCCGCGAAGTTCACCATGGTTGAGGGAATCTTATACAAAAGATCGATCGAGGGACCACTTTTGAAGTGTGTTGGCCTCGCAGGTGCCCAGTACGCATTGGCAGAAGTACATGAAGGCATATGCGGAGCCCACATGGGGGCTCGAGCTTTAGCTTTCAAAATCTTGAGGCAGGGACTCTAAGGCCCAATGGAATGAATTTTTTGTGTCCAAGTTTTCTTGCAGGATTGAACCCTGAACTGAAATCTGTCAAATGACATCTTCTTGTTGGTGAGCATGTCTCTAACCTTAGTGAAGCATATTCTAGACTTCAGCGTATTGCCTTGCTTGAAGCGAGTTCTCCAGAAAAAAGTTCTAAATGAGAAAATTCAGCCTTTACTACCTCTCGTGGAAGGGGACATGGTTGTGGTTCAGGGGGAGTTAGCAAGTCTTCTGGAGGTTGTGGTGTTCAACTGTTTGATAAGACATCTCGACTTTGTACTCATTGCGATAAAACAGGGCACTTAGTGGAAGCTTGTTGGGCTAAACATGGAAAGCCAGGGCCAAGCACCTTGCCAATCATGTCATTTTTTATGGTGGTACTGATACTGTAGCAAACAACAATAGTGGTTCTAGATCTTCTTCAAGGACTTGTCTAAGACTCTAAGAGAAGATGTAAGCCATATCCTTTGCCAATTGCAAAATATTGAGACTGGCGCTCCCACATCCATTGGTACTTCTACTGCCACACTTTCTCATGCAGGAAACACATCACTTGTCACTCTACTCCCACCCCTTGGATCATAGATTCAGGAGCCTCTTCCCACATGACTGGTAAGTCATCACTTTTCAGCTCTTTTTTTAAATCTACCACTAAAAATTCTGTTGTCATAGCTAATGGGACTTCCACACCTATTCTAGGCTCTAGAAGTGTTTCTCTTACACCTTCTCTTACTTTGTCCTCCATACTTCATGTGCTAACTTTCCTTTTAACTTATTATCTGTTAGTCAATTAACTAAAGCACTAAATTGCTCTGTGACTTTTACTCCCACTTCTTGTGTTTTACAGGACCTTCACACAAGGAAGATGATTGGTGGAGGGTGTGAAAGGAACAGACTCTATTGTCTGGACTATGCTACCCCTATTGCGGCTCTCTCTGATGATGGTGTAGACGCTCTCCAGTGGCACTGTCGTTTAGGCCATCTATCTTTACCTAGATTAAAATTTCTATTTCCTTCTTTTAAATCAATGTCTAAATTTAATTGTGAAGTGTATGAGTTAGGGAAGCATCATTGTGCCACTTATCCTCCATGCTCTATCCCTCGTAGTGAGTCCTTATTTTCTCTTGTTCATTCCGATATTTGGGGTCCTTCTAGAATTAGTAATAGGCATGGTTTTCGATATTTTATCACTTTTGTGGACAATTTTTCCCGTCTTACATGGTTGTATCTTTTAAAGGATCAGACAGAGTTCTTAACTACATTTAAAAGTTTTATTCATGAAATTCGGACTCAATTTTCTCTTCCTATTAGAATTTTTCGGTTTAATAATGCTTTTGAATATGTGCAACATGATATATCTAACCTATGTGATGGAATGATTCATCAAACTAGTTGTTCATTCACTCCCCAACAAAATGGAGTGGCTGAACGCAAAAATCGTCACCTCTTGGAGGTTGCACATGCTATTTTGATTCAGATGAATGTTCCCAAGAGTTACTGGTGTGATGCGGTTTTGACTGCTGGTCATTTAATTAACCGAATGCCTATGACATTGCTTTCTGAAAAATCTCATTTTTCAATTGTTTTTCCCAATAGAGAACCGTTTTAGTTCCACCCAAAAATTTTGGTTGAGTGTTTTGTTCACATACCACATCATTTGGATAAACTTTCCCCCCGTTCCGTTAAGTGGGTTTTTTTTGGGTACTCACGTACTCAAAAAAGTTTCACTGTTATGATCCGGTTCTTCGCAAACAATTTACAAGTGCAGATGTGACTTTCTTTGAAGACACTCATTATCCTAATCAATCTGTATCTGTTGAAAACTGTGTTTTGGATGATACTCCTCCTATTCCCTCTTTAGTTCCTTCCACTAGCAATGTTCCTCTGTAGGTTTATCAACGGAGACATAAGTTGGCAAAACATACTGTGGATAGTAGAGTTCCTCCTAACAATATTAGCGGCTCTCCTTTAGTGGAGCCTGAAGCTAGCCCTACAGATGTTCCTTCTTCATCTTCTCCACTGGCGGATTTCTAGTGGAGATCCCACTCCGCCTTCAGATGACTTACCAATTGCTTTGAGGAAAGGTACTCGTACTTGTACTTTACACTCTAACATTGTTTATTCTGTTTCCAATTTTGCCTCTATCTCTCATCTCCCTCCTAGCTTTCGTTGCCTTGCTTTGTTTATGTTTGCCATTCATATTCCAACCCATCCTACTGAAGCTCTTAAAATTCCTGGCTGGAAAGCCGCCATGGATGTGGAAATGGATGCTTTACATTCGCATCATACATGGTCTTTAGTAGACTTACCTCTTGGGAAAGATGTGGTCCGCTATCGATGGGTGTATACTATTAAGTACCATTCTGTTGGTACGGTCGAAAGGCTTAAGGCCCGCTTGGTGGCTAAGGGCTATACACAAACATATGGTGTGGACTATTTTGAGACTTTTTCTCCCGTGGAGAGACTTAATTATGTCCGTGTTTTGATATCTTTGGCTGTGAATTATGATTGGCCTCTTTTTCAGCTTGACAAAAAAAAAATGCATTTGTATATGGTGATCTTCATGAAGAAGTTTATATGGAGCAACCTCCAGGGTATGTTGCTCAAGGGGAGGACAATGTTCGTGTTTGCAGGCTTCATAAAGCAATTTATGGACTCAAACTATCACATCCACCCAGCCGGTACCCCATTTGGAATACCCGGGAATGTGATCCATAGTCCAAGGATCAAGATTCGTAGGTCCATGCCTCCCACATACACAATGACATAATCATGAACAAAGATAATCAAAGTAAAAACAATTAATACTAAGTATCATGAATAAGATAAGATTAAATAAATCAGAGTGCGGAAGACAGATAATGGAAAAGTGTGAACATAATCATAAAGGTGAGAGAGGGTATGATAACCACTCTCTTAGAGCAGCGGAAAAGAAGTGTAATAACGTTAATTACATGTCCAAGTATCTGAAAGATAAATCCAACAAGTTAATTACAGGCCCAAATACTCCAAAAATACACCAGGGGAATGGGGCACTAAGCTAGGGTTTCCTCTACTCTAATAATAGTCTCCTCAATGGTACGAATGAAGTAAACCCAACTTTGCCGCTCCCTCACAACCGTGGGGCTAACCCTGGTGCGGGTAGTAATCCTCCTCGGCACCAACACTCGGATCTTCACAGATGCCACTACCCAAAGGGTAGTATACGGAATCATAGTCCATCTCGAAGGGGGTGCCATCGTAGTCTTCGGTACCTGTAGGATAATCTAAAAACATTTGTACAAAAGGAATGAGTTCGAAGAACTCAGCAAGGTAGTTATTCCATATTGAGAAATCATACACATACAGAACAAACATAATGCAATGTGATATGGAACATATGATGCAGTATGATTCTAACTCTATGAATGCTAGTCTCATCCAACCAATTAAAAATGAACCCACTTCCCATTACCAATTACCTCAATTTTATCCAAGACCAACCTATCCTGATCTTCTGCTCGAAGAACGGGGTCATTACCAAGCCCAATATCAATCTGGAATCATCTACGAATGGAACGTAGATGGCCTCACTGAATATCAACTAATCAATAAACTTCAAGAAATGACAATGGTGGCCAATGCGTATCGTCTCAAAGAAACAGATGACCAAGCTGTCACCATGCTTTTAATAGCTGGCTTCACTGGCCAATTAAAGGGATGGTGGGATAACATTCTCACTATTCCTCAACTACAACAAATCCTAAATTCTGTCCAGAAAAATGAAAATAACCAACCAATCCTTGATAACAATGATCAACCAATTTCTGATACTGTTAATACTTTAATTTATACTATTGTTACGCACTTTATTGGAGATCCTTCTAGACTCCAAGACAGAACTTCTGAACAATTAACGAATTTGAAATGCAGACAATTAACAAATTTCAGATGGTATAAAGATACCTTCTTAACCAAAGTTAAAACTAGAAAAGATATAAATTCTCCTTTTTGGAAAGAAAAATTCATAACTGGTTTGCCAACTATATTTTCTGAAAAAATTAAACAAGTCTTAAGAAAAAATAACAATGGAGAAATACCATATGACAATTTGACATATGGTGATCTCATTAGCCTAATCAATGATGAGGCCATTGCCCTCTGTATTGATTTACGTCTTAAGAAACAAATACAAATGGAATCTAAGCACTATAAAAAAGAATTAGGGGGGTTTTGTGACCAATTTGGCCTGGCTCCTTTAAAAAATGAATCAAAAACTAGACAATCAGATAAATTTAAATCTAAAGAAAAATATAAAAGAAATTTTGAACAACCCACAAACCAATACTATAGGAAACCTCAAACACACAACAAACCTTTTAATAAATTCCATAAACCACAAAGAACTCCACAATTCAAACAAAAATCACCCCAACAAAAAATAACGGGAAATTGCTTTAAATGTGGTAAACCCGGTCACATTGCTAGATACTGTAGAGTTCATCAACAAATTAATTTGATTATTGACGATCCTACTTTAAGAGAACAAATCAACCAAATATTCGTTGAGGATTCTTCCTCCGAATCTGAACAAATAAATCACATTACTTCCCAGACGGATGATATGTCTGATTCGGACAATATATTATTGGCCTGCAATTGTGACACTTTAGGACAATGTCACTGTCCCGATTCTGAACAAGTCTTCATGATCAAGAATGATACTGTTCCAAGTTTCTTTCTTGATTTTGTCGACCAAATCCAAGACCCGGTTCTTAAACAGGAATATTTACAAAAGGCTAAAGATTCCTTGAGCCCCGAATTACCAATTCGACAACAAAATCCAAACTATGACATAAACAATGTTCTCACCCGATTCCAAGCTTCTAGCTCTAGATCTCAACTTAAGAATGAGGATTCTAGAATCATACGATTAGAAACTACAACCAATGATTTGAAATCCGAAATTAAACAAATTAAACAAGAATTGAAAATTCTTAAAGCACAAGTTGCGGATACTTAGATTAATCCTACTGCCCACTCCCCCAAACAGTTCATCGATTTTATCAATCCCTTTGAAAATACAACCGAACAATTTATCCAATTAATTGCTAAAGTCCAATGCCAGCAGTGGCATGTCCGAGTAACTTTGGTTGTTTCCGGATCATGTACCAAATCTGTTATAGCCCTAATTGACTCTAGTGCGGCTCTAAATTGCATCCAAGAAGGCCTCATCCCTACAAAGTTTTTTGAAAAAACTACCCAACGACTCTTCTGAGCAAATGGTTCGCCTTTGCACATAAATTATAAATTATCTGACGTCCATATCTGTAACGATGGACTTTGCCTTAAACAGATATTTATTTTGGTGAAAAATATGAATACCTCGGTCATTCTTGGCCAGCCTTTCATCGAAATGATCACCCTCCACTGTTACTGACATGGTATTAAAGCTAATCTCAAGGGTAAAGAAGTCTTCTTTACTTTTCTCGAAAAATCTCAAACTAGAGAAATAAATCAATTAAAAGCCTTGGCTATCTCAACAATTAACCAAATTTAGACAAAAGAACAACATCTCCAATTCCTTCAACAAGAAATTTCTTATAAACATGTTGATGAGAAAATTAATTCCCTCTCGTCCACAAACAAATAAATAAATTCAAATCATTATTAGAACAAAATCTATGCTCTGAATTCCCTAATGCATTATAGCATTGCAAACAAGACATTGTTAGCCTACCTTATAACAAGGATTTCAATGAAAACAATATCCCAACTAAGGCCCATGCCATACAAATGTCACATGAACTACAAGAAATTTGTAGGCTTGAAATAGCAGATCTTTTGAAAAAGAAGTTAATTAGGCCCAGTAAATCTCCTTGGAGTTGTGTGGCCTTTTATGTTAATAAAAAATCTGAAATTGAGCGTGGTTCACCTAGGCTGGTAATTACCCTATCGCAGAATCGCAGAAATCTTATTGGGAGAATTGACCAAGCCAAGATCTTCTCCAAATTTGATATGAAATCCGGATTTTGGCAAATACAAATCCATGAAAAGGACAGGTATAAGACCGCTTTTACGGTCCCATTTGGTCATTATGAATGGAATGTAATGCCATTTGGATTGAAAAATGCTCCCAGTGAATTCCAAAACATAATGAACAATATTTTCAATCCTTACCAATCCTTTACTTTGGCCTACATTGACGATGTTCTCGTCTTTTGTAATAGCCTAGACCAACATGTAAAACATCTCTATAAATTCTACCAAATAATGAAAAACAATGGTTTAGTACTAAGTGCCAAGAAGATAGAATTATTCAAGACCAAAATTCGATTTCTTGGTCATGACATTTATCATGGAACCATTATCCCTATTGATCGATCTATGGCCTTTGCTGACCATTTCCTTGACCAAATTCTTGACAAAAAACAATTGCAAAGATTTCTTGGTAGCCTTAATTACGTTCGTGACTTCATCCCGGACATTGCTCAAATTAGTAAACCTTTATATGAGCGGCTAAAGTAAACTCCTCCTGCTTGGACTAATACCAAACTCGAGCAATCCAACAACTTAAACAATTAGTGAAAAATATTTCCTTTTTATCCATTCCCAAACCCAACCTCCCCAGGGTAGTTGAGACTGATGCCTCTAACCTAGGGTATGGGGGCATTCTAAAACAAATTGATCAAGGCAAAGAATTACTAATACGATTTGCATCAGGTGTCTGGACCAATGCTCAGTGCAATTACAGCACCGTCCAAAAGGAAGTTTTATTGATTGTTTTATGCGTCCAAGCTTTTGAACCTGATCTTCTAAATCAAAGATTTCTGGTAAGAGTTGATTGCAAATCAGCGAAATCAATTTTGAAAATTGATGTTAAAAATCTTGCATCAAAACAAATTTTTGCTCGTTGGCAAGCATTACTTTCTTGTTTTGATTTTGATATTGAATATATTAAAGGAGAAACCAATTACATTCCTGACTTCTTAACTCATGAATTCCTCCAGGGCCAGAAGTCTATCAATCTTATAATGGCTCCCCCTAAGGAGTCCTCTCTTTCTATCCGCAAAACCCGAGCTTCCTATAACAAAGTCTACCTTGCTTCTCCATCAAATCAACCAAACACTCACCTGGTGCCTTATTCTCATGTCATTGCAGGAATCCTCCCCCTTCCTTCTTCAACCAATACCTCATCAATTGCTAAACTAATTGGGTCCCCATCTCAGGTCCCCGCCACAATTCAAACCCAACAAACAATGCAAACCTGGTCTACCCGATCTGAGTCCGTCAGATCAACCGGTAAAAGCCAGTTTGTGAAAAAGGACTATGTTGTCCCCCTCTTCCCTATGGAACCTTGTTGGACCGAAAATGGGATGGAACCAGTACAAATTGCCAGGCATCTTTTTTACAAAGATTGGAATTACCACTCGACAAGCCTTGCTAGAGACCAACAATTTTATGAATATATCCTCGTTGACACTGATTCTGTCATTTTAAAACAAAATTTTGACCAATATGACAAAACTTTGGTGATTCACACAACTGTCATCATCACACAAATCATCACTCCTGAACAATGGGGAAAACATCCCCTTGATCTAAGGACATTCCCAACTCCTTATGGATTTGTCCCCAAGTACAACTACTACGATTATATGGAGGCTTGGACTCATGCTTTCCTTTTCCAGAACAAGAAGGAGCGCCATTCGTGGTTCTTTGCCTTTGACCATAAGTTCGCAGGAACGTTTCCCTTATGGTTTAACCAATGGTGGGAAGTTTATGGTCCTACAACAGAAATTCTACCAATCAGAGTAACAGAAGCTTTCACCTTGTTCTGTCAACACACAGCCACGGTCCCCACTCAACCTGATCTCCTCAGGTTTTATAACCATTGCAAACTTGCATGGATTATGTACTGGGATTATGGTATCATTGAACAATACTCAAGGAGTCCTGGCTCTTCAGTCAACAGCTGGTCTTTCCCTTCCCTCGCTAGGAATTTCCACATCAAGTGGTGGGATGCTTGCAACACTAGCAAATGTGAAAAGCAAGCTCTTATCAAATCCTTGACTGGATTAGAACCAGTCCCAACAAATGCATCTTCCTCAAGCTCTCGAAGCGGGCCCTTGCTCTTAGCCCAACAGGCCCAACTCGAAGCCCAACTAGCGAAGTTGGATTCCGCTAATGAAGATGACGAACAAGATAGCAATAATGTGACTCACGCTCCATGTATGAATCACTAAACCAATGTCAACTCGCGGGATATGCTCAGGATCCCTTTGCTGAGATCGACTTACTCCCTCATTTTCAAGAATCTGTTGCCTCTACTTCTGTTGTCCAGTCCTCATCAGGACGTGGTGGAGGACGAGGACGAGGTCGACCCCGTACCCAAAAATTAAATTGAACAATTAGTCCAGTATCCAGGACTTGAAGTTGGATATACGTCAACCATGACGTCAACAAAAAATGGTACGCTAGCCTTGGCGTCAACACAGGCCACCTTATTGAAACAGGGTGCTAAAACTGTTTCACCCGTTGACTATTCCGGTCTGAATAGTACGGCCATAACCCGGCTGGTCCAAATTGGGTCCCTGAAATCGTTACTATTCCGAGTCAATGAATAGTTAAGCCAAAACCCGGCCGATCCAAATAGGGTTACGTTTGATACCGATTCATAAGGGAAAACAGTGTCTCAGACACGTGGAATGCCTTGATTCGGTCCTTAAACAATAAACCAATCCTGTGGTTGAAATCCTGCCGACAAATCCAAGGGACGTTGCGAGACCACACCAAATCACTGTCAAAACAAGTCACTATCAATCAAATCAATTTTGAAGAAATCAAGCAACCGACATCTTGCAGACAGAGAACAATGCAATCCTACGGTTGGAGTCTTGCTGACAAAATCCAATGCAATCCTACGGCCGAAGTCCTGCCGACAGAATCCAACGGCTGAAGTTTTGCCGACAGAATCCAATGGACGACCAATGATACATTAATTCTTGGCACTGAACAAATTCTTCTATAAAAGGACCTCTCCCCCCTATATTGAAGGGACGCATTTTTGAGGACTCTTAGCCTGTTTTTAGATGATCCTCGAAGTTCACCTCTCTCTCTCTCTCTCTCTCTCTCTCTCTCTCTCTCTCTCTCTCTCTCTCTCTCTGTCTCTCGCTTTTATGTAATACCGACCCTGCGTGGTTGATGACCGGTCGGAGCCTGCGTGTTCCATATATATATATATATATATATTATATTTAAAAATAGGAGGCCATTACTAGAAGCATGTATGTCACTTCCTGCCATCAGGAAATCTTAGGCATGTGGATGAGGCCATGTACAAAGCTATAGTTGCTGACTACGTCAACAACTATATGGGGTAAACATCATGGGACTTGTATTGTCATTTGTATGGGGTGCAGACGGAAGAGGGAGACATGGAATAGAGTAGACCAGTAATTGGTAAAATTTTCACTTCTTCTCATATGTAGTATATATTTGAAAAGTTGGATGTTACATTTTCAATGGGATTTTTTGGTAAACTAGTAGTTCTATAGTGTTTATTATGCTTGAAATAGGTAGATGCAATAATCCAAATCATTTTGAGTCCATATGAGGCCCGAAATTGAAGTTCCAAAATCCTGAAGAAAAAAAGTGTCCAGTTTCGGTCGAAATTTCGGCCTTTTGCAAGGTCGAAATTCCAGTTTCAACCGAAATTTGTTCCTTGGCAATAGTACTAGTTATTTTATTATTACTAGTAGACTTGTCTTATCAAGTTATTTTCATTGTAATAGTCCCACATTAGGGAGATATGTTCCTATTTTGGCTAGTTACTAATATAAGTAAAGGCATTGCTATGTCACTCAGACATAAGTCAAGATTTCTCAAATATTTTAACAAACAAACATCTTCCAATTTGTTGTTTAAGCCTTGCTGAGGTGAACCAAATTCAGGGACGAAATATCGCCTAGGGTTGTTTCCAGGAGCCTTACGACCCCTAGTACCAGCAAGGTTATTTTGGTAACGTAGCACTTTTTTTTTAGTCCAAATTAGGGTTTAGTTGGGTCCATTATGTTTGTGGAACCCTAGACCTATTTTTGTTTTTTATTTGAGTCCATATATGTTAAATTATTAAAGAGTCCTTGTTGGGTTCCTAAGTTGTGAAGGAGTCCTTTAGTTTTGTTTTGCTTTTTACTAGGACCCCATATCTACTCTTAAAATTCGATTTGGATTCTTCTACAGTGAAATATGAAGGTTCCTTGTGTGAGTTAAAGCAAATAACAGACTAAAAGCAGTAATGGCTAACAGAAGAGAATGAGAGAGGGGTTGAAGTTGTTGTAGGAGCAGTGGAAGGGGATTTGGTGCTCATAGGAGCAAAGGGACGAGATTCAATGCCCATTAGAAAAGGAATGCATCAGTGTTGTCAAAGCATCTGTGCCTAGGCAGCAAAGCGGTTTTTCAACCGCTTTGTTTTGAACCGCTTAATTGACGTGCTGTTTTTTCACCTAAACTCTACCGCTTTGTCGCCTTGTGCACCTTATTACCACCTAGACGCTAAAGCATCCACTTTTTTTGACATTTTATACATAATAATTTTTTAGTATTTTTATTCTATAAAACCATATATAAATTTAATAGCTTAGTCATTTCGGAATCGAGTCCCAAATTGCAAAGGAATTCTGAGGCCCAAAGTGACATAGGACCTCTATAAACTTTGGGGGCGCTACCCCCACACCCCTATCGGGGTGGCCTCCTAAGACCCCATGCCTGTCGGCAATAGAATGTGAAGCATGAGCCATACTCAATATCGAGTATCAACGAATTATTTAATGGACAATGACTTGGAAATCGGAATAATGAGATCTATTAATTTATCATGTTTGTCTTGTTAGTACATATTCATTGTTATGATAAACTTATGTTTGTGTTCTTTTTTTTTGGATAGTTTTTCATAATTATGATTCTTGAATGCTTTCTGTTTTGGATGAATGTGACTATTGAATGTTTTTTTTTAACTCATTATAGAAAGTAGTATTAAAAAGTAGTTTAAAAGTATTTGTATTGAAAATTTTTGACCCAATCGCTTTGGTCGCCTATGCGCCGCCCAATCGCTTTGGTCGCCTTGCCACCTTGACAACCTCGGAATGCATCAACTATAAAAGAGGAAAACCCAGGATCAATCAAATTATCTTGGTGGAGCTTCGAGAATTTGCTCATTAGAGCAAAAGAATGCTCTTTGATACCATATTATCTTAGAATCCAAGATCTTGCTACACTATGGAGGTTCATCCTTTATTTATAATATATCTTATAAGATACAATATATTTCTTTGGATATGGAAGAACCAGAGATTATATAAAAGGACAATACACATTGTGAATGAAAGGAAAGACAGATTACTATACATAATAAGAGGGGCCACCAATGGAAATATGGATTGCCAAGATTGTGAGGCGAGACAGTTGAGATCTTCAGCTAAAATAATGGAAAGTGGATATCATGCCATTTATAGAGGATTTGTAGTATATGGAATGAGAATATGCCATCCGTAGAGGATCTACAATATATGGAATGAGATTATGCCATCTATGGAGGATCAATATATTATGCCATCTATGGAAGATTTGCAATTTATGGAAAGAGAATTCCAAATCCACTGATACTTTACAAGAAAGTGGGGACTTTAAATAGCCTATACCTGGAGGGAAAAGACTTGGACTTAAACATGGAAACCAAATTGGACTCAACTAGAGAATCCTTTACAGACTAGGATCCCTTTACAACTCAATATATAACTAAAAAGGAATTTTCAAGAAAACAACTTGCAAAATTAATAACTAATTATCCAAAATGAATCTCACTTTAAAAAACAAAAGTAGATATAGACTCACAAAAATATAAGGCACATTACTACTCTTTTAGTTTCCAAAAGAAGTGGAAAAATGACCAAATTACACCATGTAGGGTTTGGCTAGCCCATTTGGTGAGCCCAATGGGCTTGGTTCTTGGGCCCAATTTGCTATGTCGAGGAAGGGGGGCTGGCCTGCTTACATCAGAAACCTAGTTGTTTGTGAAATTAAAAAGTAACCGCAAGCGCATGGTATCGTGTAGCTAACGGGTCGATCTCAAAGAGATATGCCACTTAGAATTCAACTTCTTAATAGTAATGCGAGAGTGGAATGATTCAATTTTTGTTAACTAATTAACTAAACTAAACGATCCTAATCTATACATCTAATGCAATCGAATTGAAACGAAAAATAAATTAAACACAATCAATGCATAAATAAAAGACAGGAAAAAAATGCAAAAAATAAAAATAAAAGGAAAAGGGAAGTGATCCGAGTGTCGCTCTTGGATCAAGGGAAGGGGAGTATAATAATAATGACTTTGATCGTGGACCCTTTGCCGTAGCTTACAGTCCACCAATCGGGGGAACGGATATTAAAGAAGAAAAAAAATAGTGCAGAAAGTAAATAACTAAGCAATAAACAAAGCAATAAAAGGAAAAGGAAGCCTTAACCAAAGAGAGGCATGACTGTAGGCATCTCTGATCAAGGATCCAGGGGAAGGGAGAACAATAAATAAATGCTGAAAGTAAATTGCAGAAAGTAAAATGGAAACCTTAACCAAAGAGAGGCACGACTGTAGGCATCTCTGATCAAGGATCCAGGGGAAGGGAGAACAATAAATAAATGCTGAAAGTAAATCCTAAATTAAGAATATGGAGGGGTAGATAGAAGCGGGAATGGAGGGAGGAGAGAAGATTAATAAAGAAGGTTATTTACTTGCGAATTGAACAAATGATCCGAATCTCAACCAACCCTAACAACCAGATCTAGATCTAGAATGATCTAAATCTGCAATTGCTAGACCGAGAGAAAAATGAATCTAAAAACTTGAAACTTGAACTTGAATTGCATTACATAAAAAAAAATTAAACCTAAACATTCAATCTAGAAATTAAAATCTCACAAATGCAAGCAAAGAAAACTAAAGAAAGCTTAAATAAACTGAAGAGAGAAGAAAGAGTGCTTCTACTAAGCTCTCAATCACCTTCTCCTTTGATGGAATTTTCTCTCCTTTTATAGAGTTTACATGGCATATGAATCTTGACAGAATTTGAATCAAACTCAGGGTTCCTATCTGACTCAGCCAATTAGGGTTTTGACGTACTAATCGGACTGACTTAGAGAGATCAGATGCACAATTCCATTGTTGGATTTGAGGTTTAAGAAGTCGTGAAGCTCTCCTCCAAAAATCAGCACGATCGGACATTGGATGACCGTTCGATGAAGGGCTTGATCGAAACTGGATAGAGACATTCAAAAACAAAAATTTTGCCTCTTCCTTCTCTAAATATAATTCTTTTTCCTCTTTTTCTTTCTTTAATTAAATCTCAGATAGGAAATAAGATATTGAAGTATGCAAGGACTCTTTTCTCCATTTGGACTCTCTCAATAATATCTCTGTAGATTTGATTGATAATTTATAATCTCAGCCGTAGATCAAATTTGCCTTCTTTATCTCTTCAATATTTTGGAGTTAGCCCATAATCACATCTCTAGCCCATCATGCTCCAAATCAGGCCCATTTTCGCTTTTGAGAATTTGAATGGACCTCTTGACATGTAAAATTGCATGATTCAAGCCCAAAACTCCAAATATTTGCTTAAATATTGAAAAGTCCTAAAATCTGCAAAAACAATATAAAACCCAAGGTAACTCCACTCTAAGTGTATAAAATGCATGCTTTATGCCCTAAGATTTCACACATAAATGTGCTCATCAGATTCCCCACACTTAGACTAAGCTTGTCTTCAAGCAAAAATTAAAGAAAAATACAAATGCAGGTAAGAAACTAGTGCAACAAAATAAATCCTAACTCACTTTCGTAGGAATCATGGTTACACTTAGCATGTGCAACTGGCCTTTAAACCACTAGGTTACCCCTAGAGGACGAGTTTTGTCTCGTGGATGTTTGCAGTGAATGTATATCCAAAATTCCAATTTTAGCTTAAAATAAAACATTGCAAATTCCAACTCTAACAATTGTTAAGTACTCATACAGGATCAATAGCTATGACAATTTTTCTCACCATTGATTTAAGATCCCCCACACTTGAACTTTATTGCCGCATATTGATTCTTGAGACTTAGCATATATCTCAATCAAAGACTCACCTTATATCTTTCAAGTACATCTCTCCTTTAAGCAAAACCACTCATAAAGTAAGAGGACCAATGACTAAGGTTTTGAAGTATTTTTGACCAAACATTGCTACCAAGGCATTGATGACACTTGCATTTATTTCTCTTTTTTTTTCTTTCTTTCTTCTTTCTTTTGAGTAGTGAACTCTACATTACTCCACTACGGTTGGATTGAATGACATGGTGGAGCAAACACCAGAAACCCAAGTTACTTTGCTTTGCATATGCCCACATAGATAGTGATGCGAGAGTTTTTTTCAATAATCTCATTCCTAAGAGTTTTGATCAAGTCACCTCGATTCCTGAGTCGTAGTGCCCTGTCTAGTTCCTAGGAATTCAACTTTCTACTCTCTCTTTTTTTTTTTTTTTTTTTTTTTTTTTTTTGTCATGGCATACACAAAATTGATCTCAACTCCTAGCCAAAGAAACAAGGACCCATAAAACTCATATATGGTCCAACGCCTTAAGTTAAGAGCCTTTTATTTTTCTAAGGAAAGTCTCATCTCAACATATATACAAGTTACCTTCCTCTCAACAGGGTTTTTATCTGTTCATGATGAGTACCAAAATCACTCTCATTTCACACATCATAGCAATTGAAAGAATATGTATACTAACCAAAAGTCAAAGTTAAAATCTACAACAAAGCTATACCCCCCCCCCCCACACTTAAGTAATGCAATGTCCTCAATGAATGCATGCTAAACAAGGAAGACAAATGAGGGGTATACCTTTCAGTCAAGATAAGCTTATCATGGGAAGCTTTAGTTTTATCTTCAATATCAATGTATGATGGGAAAGCACTCCAAATAAGAAAAACCATGAATAGAAAAGTCATCCCTAAAGACTTTAAGAAAAACATTCACCATGTAAGAGAAAATTATCATCATACGTTGAGGTTCTTTAAAAGGTTTAGCATCTTTCATAAGATGAATATGATGTTGTTCAATGGAAGAGCTTAGACCTATGATATGAGTGACAAACCAACCCAATGCTTCTCTATTATCATTCAACAGTGTGATCAACTCTTCTGCTTTGTCAGAAGTTAAATTAGAGACAACAATGATAGGAAGATGATTATCTTGTCCCAGGAAAGCATACTTCAAATTAAAAGGCAACTCTTTCAATTCTAGCTGGGGGGGGGGGGGGTTCAATTATTGAGGGCTTGGGAATGGAGATGGAGATGGATAGAGGTTTAATAGGCTCCAAAGGTGTGTGAAAATTTAAGACTTCAAAAAAGAAAGTTTCACTATCATCATCCAACATATCCATACATTCTTGAAATTCAAAATCAAAATCAATCTCAAAGTTGGTAAGCACATCATTAGGAAAATCAAAAGATTCCTCAAGCATATTGATCTCTTCTTCTATTTGTGGTTGTTTCCTTATCCTGAACATATTAAACTCTACAGTTTGATTTCCAGAAGATAACCGTAAGAGGCCATTTCGACAATTGATTAATGCATTACTAGTAGCCAAAAATGGTCTTCCTAGAATTATTGGGATTTCATCCTTGATTGAAAAATGTTTAGTATCTAGCACAATGAAATCAACTAGAAAAATAAATTCTCCCACCTTCAGTAAAACATCTTCAACCATCCCTTTAGGAATCTTAACTGACCTTTTGTCAACTGAAGAATAGTTCTAGTTGCTTTCAATTCTCCCAATCCTAGTTCCTTATAAACATGGTAAGGCAAAAGATTCACACTTGCACCAAGATCAAGTAAAGCATGTTCAATGTGTGTATTGCCTATGACAGAAGCTATGGTAGGGCTCCTTGGATCCTTATACTTGGCTGCTACAGGTTGAGTAGTTATGGAACTAATGTTACCTGCCAAGAACGCCTTTTTGGGAATGCTAGTGATTCTTTTATGAGTGCATAAATCTTTCAACACTTTTGCATAGGAGGGGATTTGGGATATGACATCCAAAAGAGGGATATTCACTTCTATCTTTTTGAAGACATGAAAATTTTTCTCCATAGTTGCAGTCTTCTTCTTATTAACTAAACGAGACTAGGATAATGAGCCTTAGAAACATAAGGACTCTCATTTGAAATTTGCTCTTTTCTCATAGTTTTTGATAGTGGTTCACCAAACTTAGGTACTGCTAAAGCAATTGGCTCATCCTCAACTTCTATGGGTTCCTTAGACAAACTTTTATTAAGAGATACTTGAACATTCTCCTCATCACAGTGGTCACTAATCTTGCTCTTTTCATTAATATGTGACTCACCTGTTAAATACCCTTTCCCACTTCTCAATGCAGACACATAATTAATTGAAGCTAAAGAAGAATGGGAGGATTCAACTTGGTTGACTTGATTTGGTGGTCTTTGTTGAATCTGAATCCCAGGATTTAATTCAGGTTGACTAGGCATTTTACCTTTTTCTCGCTCAGACAAAGCACTTGCAAGAGTGGAAATTTTTTTTCCATATTATGCATAGAAGTCATGAAGGTGCTGGAAAGTACTTCCATATTCTTCTCTAAGGAAGAGAGACGAGAAAACTATGGATTGTTACCTCTATTGAAACCAGGTGATGATTGATTTTGTGCAATGTGAGGCATATGAGGCACAGTAGGTGAATTGACAAGCCTAGCTAAATTGGCATTCTGGAAATTTGGGGCTTGAGGGAACTGGAGATTTGGATTATGAGAAAATTGGGCATTTTGTTTTTGAGGGGCACCAAAGTGATTTTTTGTGGAATAATTGCTTAATCCATTTTGGTTTTGCCCTTGAGACCATGAAAAGTTAGGATGATTCTTCCACCCAGGATTGTACGTGTTACTGTACGGGTTTGGAAACATTGCACTGACATTTTCATGTTGGCCTCCAGAATAGTTTGGACATTCCTCAATTACGTGTGTAGGAGATTGACACCATGCACACATAGCAATAAGATTTGTCAATAAAATGTGCTTGACTTGGTGGTGGTGGTGCAGCTTTAACTACCAAAGTCTCTAACTTTTTCAAAAGACTATCTATTTGTGCTTCCTTATGAACTTGGCTATCAATAAAATATCCCCTACTAGTCCTTTCAGATTCTTGGGTTGACTCCTATTCTCTAGTTCTATCTGCTAGGTATAAAAGAAATTCCTAAGCTTTGGAATCATCAGTGAAGGATGTAAATCTTGTGGGGCACATAGATTCCAAAAGTTGCTTTGTTTGATAATCGATACCCTCATAAATTATTTGGCATAAATGTCATAATTCTATACCATGGTGAGGGCATTCTTGGAGAAGGCTTTGGAACCTCTCCATTACCTTAGCAAATGATTCATTGGATTTTGACGAAATTGAAGAATATCATTTCTTATTTTATTCGTCTTAGAGAAAGGAAAGAATTTCTTCAAGAATAGGACAATAAATTGTTCCCATGTGGTAATGCTATCCCTAGGTAAGCTATAAAGCCACATTTTGGCTTGGTCCTTTAATGCAAATGTAATGAACCGTAGTCTTACGACATCATCAGTGAATTGTTGTACCTTCATAAGGACACAAACCTCCTCAGACTCCCTAAGGAACAAATATGCATCTTGATCAGATAACCCATGAAATTGGGGTAACATAGACAAATAATGAGATTTAAGTTCAAAATTATTACCCCTCACATCAGGTAAACGTATACAGGAGTGCATATCGAGTTGGATAAAATCTATCTCTAAGACTTTTAGGTGGAGGTAGGTCTACCATGGTCAAGGTAGATACTCGGACAATTCTATTTGTAGAATCACGAGTCCAACACACATACACTAAACACCTAATGCAATTAAAGGCTCTTACGAAAGATTTTTTAAAATTTTTTAATGAAGGAACTAAAGAAGAAAATAAAATAAAATAAAACAAAACTAAAAACAAAAGGGAAAGTAATGGATTTCCCCACCACAAAGATTGAAACAATGATTCCAAAGCTGTAAGGTTGCCGTATAGCTGAGCGCTGTATAGGTTTTGACAGCAAGGGAATCCGTATAGTTTTCGGAGCCACCAACAATCGAATCCTAGGGATTCTGAAGTAGAGTGGGGACTACTATACATTTTTGTTTCTACTCAAGTTAAGAGTAATATCTTCGAATTTTTATTATTATTTTTAATTTTTTTAAAAACACTTCGATTTACCTAAGAATGAGAAAAATAAAGTGGACTAATACCTCCCCGGCAACGGCGCCAAAAACTTAATTGTGAAATTAAAAAGTAACTGCAAGCGCACGGTATCGTGTAGCTAACGGGTCGATCTCAAGGAGATATGCCACTTAGAATTCAACTTCTTAATAGTAATGCGAGAGTGGAATGATTCAATTTTTGTTAACTAATTAACTTAACTAAACGATCATAATCTATACATCTAATGCAATCGAATTGAAACGAAAAATAAATTAAACACAATCAATGCATAAATAAAAAACAGGAAAAAAATGCAAACAATAAAAATAAAAGGAAAAGGGATGTGATCCGAGTGTCAGCTCTGGATTGAGTGAAGGGGAGTATAATAATAATGACTTTTACCGTGGACCCTTTGCCGTAGCTTACAGTCCACTGATCGGGGGAACAAATATTAAAGAAAAAAAAAAACAGTGCAGAAAGTAAATAACAAAGCAATAAAAGGAAAAAGAAGCCTTAACCAAAGAGAGGCACGACTGTAGGCATCTCTGATCAAGGATCCAGGGGAAGGGAGAACAATAAATAAATGCTGAAAGTAAATTGTAGAAAGTAAATAACAGAAAGTAAATTGCAGAAAGTAAAATGGAAACCTTAATTAAAGAGAGGCACGACTGTAGGCATCTCTGATCAAGGATCCAGGGGAAAGGAGAATAATAAATAAATGCTGAAAGTAAATCCTAAATTAAGAATATGGAGGGGTAGATAGAAGCGGGAATGGAGGGAGGAGAGAAGATTAATAAAGAAGGTTACTTACTTGCGAATTGAACAAACAATCCGAATCTCAACCAACCCTAACAACAAGATCTAGATCTAGAATGATCTAAATCTGCAATTGCTAAACCGAGAGAAAAATGAATCTAAAAACTTGAAACTTGAACTTGAATTGCATTACATAAAAAAAAAAAAAATTAAACCTAAACATTCAATCTAGAAATTAAAATCTCACAAATGCAAGCAAAGAAACTAAAGAAAGCCTAAATGAACTGAAGAGAGAAGAAAGAATGCTTCTACTAAGCTCTCAAACACCTTCTCCTTTGATGGAGTATGCTCTCCTTTTATAGAGTTTACATGGATATGAATCTTGACAGAATTTGAATCAAACTCAGGGTTCCTATCTGACTCAGCCAATTAGGGTTTTGACGTACTAATCGGACTGACTAGAGATATCAGATGCACAATTCCACCGTTGGATTTGAGGTTTAAGAAGTTGTGAAGCTCTCCCCAAAAATCAGCACGATCGGACATCGGATGACCATTCGATGAAGGGCTTGATCGAAACTGGACAAAGACATTCAAAAACGAAAATTTTGCCTCTTCCTTCTCTAAATATAATTATTTTTCCTCTTTTTCTTTCTTTAATTAAATCTTAGATAGGAAATAAGATATTGAAGTATGCAAGGACTCTTTTCTCTATTTGGACTCCCTCAATAATATCTCTGTGGATTTGATTGATAATTTATAATCTCAGCCGTAGATCAAATTTGCCTTCTTCATCTCTTCAATATTTCGGAGTTGGCCCATAATCACATCTCTAGCCCATCATGCTCCAAATCAGGCCCATTTTCGCTTTTGAGAATTTGAATGGACCTCTTGACGTGTAAAATTGCATGATTCAAGCCCAAAACTCCAAATATTTGCTTAAATCTTGAAAGGTCCTAAAATCTGAAAAACAACATAAAACCCAAGGTAACTCCACTCTAAGTGTATAAAATGCATGCTTTATGCCCTAAGATTTCACACATAAATGTGCTCATCACTAGTCCTAGACTTAATTCCCAGGTCTGAAACCCAATTACAGCATAGTATTAATCCCTAAAACTCACATTCCTTCAACCCTCGGCCTGGCCGAAACCTCCAAGACCTAATACTAACCTTTGCCAACCTCAATTCCTCCAAGAGATCTTCAATTGCAAGCTTCTACAGCCTCAGAAGACTGCTTGTTCACAGACAGAGGATCCTGGAGTAAGTCCAATTTTAGGGCATAATATTAGAACTCCAAACCCTATAATTTGATTTACATCATTCTCCCTTCCCTCGGGCTTTATCATATCATCCTTTCACCGAGTTTTGCCAAATTTTTCTCATTAGAGGATGACCTGGTGTAGTCCTAGATTGATAAGAGATCAACTAGAACTCAATAACCAGGATTTGGGATGAAAACGTAAGCTTGAACAAGTCAGAATTGAATGTAGCATCCCACTTAAGGGCTAGGGTCAGGTCAGCGTTGTAGGCTGGAATATATTTTGGAAGCTACAACTAAATAAGGTTAAGTTTGGCTCCTAGTACAAATTGGATTGAAGGATAATTTCAGGCAAATGTCTGGGTGGACGGATCTCAAATTTAATTAGAATCTCCCTTACAACTAGGAAATTATTAGATCAAAATCCCAGTAGCTTTAATGGATGGATAATGGCTGGGCAGAACTCTCACAAAAAACACCTTGTATTTGACCTTCGAGAATCTAATAAAGATAGTAGCAAGTTTACCAATGCAGCAGCTTACTTGAATTTGGAACCCAATGATGGATTAATAAACTTGTTTTCTTATGGTTGGATGGAGCAGTCGATGGGAATCGTGTAGGGGATGTGAAAATGACTCCTTGAGCCCTGCTTCTCAAATCTGTCATTATCTCATCCTCTTCAAGTTTGCTCTACCACCCAACACTAAGGTGCACACAGTATTTCATGGATGTAGTTGACACCAACATAGTCATTCAGCCACCTCCCCTCCTGTTTAATTGAGGACTGAGAATAGCGCCTTACCCTGGAGAAGCTGCTTGATATCCGCTATTCACCACAAGAAGACTTGAGATGCTGATTCAGTGGAAGGGCCTCTTGTGAGAACACTCTGGAGGATTTTGGAGAGGTGTACACAGCCAATTCCCAAATTTTCACCATGAGGACAAGGTGAAACTCTAGGGAGGGAGTGTTGATAAGCCCCTAGTACCGTGGGCATCCAAGTGAAAGAATAGGACGGGAAGCACTGGATCACCACTAGCTGCTATAGCGGACATTTAATAGACAAGCTCAGCTACAAGAAACGTGTGTCAATGGGAGATTGGGGAGAAGCCACACCCTGGGTATATTGTAGGACAGAGAATATGGTCCAGCTAGCAAGAGAGGATTGGATAGTGAATAGTAGTTAGTTAGGAAGGTTTTGGGTTACATAAAAGGGAAAGGAAAAGGGTAAGGATTATGCAAGGAGTCTGTTGCTACACAATCCTTTTCGTCCCTTCAACCGGAAGTACCTGCAATAATGAGCTCGACCGTGGAGGTCGAATATCACCTCCGACGATCTAGTTAGGAAGCTCTCCGATTAAGGAAGACAAGAAAGCAACGAACAATAAGAGTTAAGAGTCAAGATTTCTCTATTCAGTGTACCTTTCTCTTTTACTTACTTGTTTTTTTCATAAGGTTCTTTGGACTTCTGAGTGTTGGAGTTCATCTCAAACTTGATATTTGTTTGGACTCCAATACAAACTCTAGTTGTAGATTTTTTCTCAAAGTAGGGCAGATCGGTGTGTATCATTCTACGATTAGGAATCTAACACACATAACCGCCACTTGTCATCCGGAGTTTTCTTTAAGAACAGACCATGGTTTGATCAACAAGATAGTCCGACCATGGTTTGATTAATAATATGGTCCGACCAATACTGGTTTGAACTAGGTAATTACTCCTTTATCCTAAGCCCCTCAGTCTTTAAATCCGAATTCCATGATGTTTGGGGTTATAGACTTTATGTTCGGCCGCAGTTGCTTCTTTTGAACCGAGTACTGCTCTTGCAAATATCTTGTAATTTGGCTGACGCAGTCATTGAACTGAAATGGTGGCGCACGTTTTTCCAAAATGTTGCTTTTTTGACACGTGTTTCAACTTTATATCATGACATCGTTCTTTTTGAATTTCAGAAGTCTCAAATCTGATCCGTTCAGATGTTTTAGAATCTTATTCCTTAGATTGGGATCTTTTAGGAATGTCAAACATCAGTCTATCAAGACCTTTAGATTAGGATACCTCTGTAGACTTTAGTTTAAAATCTTCCAAGAAGTTCTTCAGTCTCTGCTTATGGTCCGTTAGATCTGAATTTCGAAAAAGTAAAAAACCCAACTGTTCTCATTTCATTTTTACATCTGCTTCTTTTCTTTCTCATTTTTGCGAAGAAGAAGACCCTATTGCAGTTTGTCGCTTCCTTACCAGGTCCATTTGTAGCTTCTTTCAGCGATTTATCTTAAGCAGTAAGTTTATTTTTCTCTGCTAATGCTTTTTATGACTTCTATTTTTGTATTCGTGCTATGTTCTGAATTTATTTTGCATTTCTTTCTTTTGCCTTCGTTCTCCTTTTCCTCTGTTATTTTAGTCTGTGCTTCAGTATTTTTGTCCTCATGGGTGTTAAGTCAGTGGCCTCAAAACCCTCTAGGTCTTCCGTTAGACCACCTTCTTCTGACAGTGAAGTGGCTTACTTTGGGAGTAGTGGTGCCTCTTCTTCTGGTTATAGTGATATGGAGAGTGATACTTCTGTCAATCTAGAACTGTCTCCTGGAACTCACCCTAATCTTCTTAGTGATGAGGAAGTTAGGTTGATAAGTATTCGTGCCCGGTTTAGTTTGAATAGGAAAAGATGGCTGAACAATCTTTCCCCTTTCGAACTTGATTTAAAAAGAAACCGACCTTGCACTCCCGATCATATAGATTTTGACCCTAGTAGTTCGGGTCCTAGCTTCTTTCCTTCCAAGTCGACTGAGAGTGATGTAGAACTTATCCGTGCTTGGTATTCTATTCTACATGATTTCAGGATTAGAGTTCCCTCTATCATAAGTGAGCTCACCGACCTCCCCTACGAAGATGCTCTCATCAGTGGCTTTAGACTTCCCGTGCACCCTGTCTTTGTACATATTCTTAACCATTTTGGGATGTGTCCGGAATGTTGGCGCCTAATAGCTGGCGTTTAACATCATTTGTTTTTGGGGGTTTTTGTAAACAAAGTGAGTTCGGTGTAATATCGCCCATGAATCTGTTTTTGCATTTCTTTGTGTATAAGAAGCAAGAGCAAGAGCAAGATCATTGGTTTTATCTTTCAAAACGCACTGCTGTCACATCCACCTAGTCGGTACCCTACCAGGCATACTCGGGTATGTGATCCACAGTCCCAAGGATCAAGTATTGAGCAACCATGCCTCCCACATACACGATAACACGATCATGAACAATAATAATCAAGGTAAAGCATATAATAAGTGAAATCATGAATAAGATAAGAACAAGATAATCATAGTGCATAATAAAAGATACCATTGTATAATCCAAAAGAAGAGAGTGAGCGGAATTCACTCCTTTAGTTAATATTACAGATCCAAGTTTAAAGAGATAACAATATAAAAGTCTAAGCTAAGGTCTCCTCTATCTTATACAAGATGTCTTCATAATCATAAACAAAGGAGACCAAACACGGACTTTCCCACACTAAGGTCGAGCTAATTTGGGTACGGGGTGTAACCACCCTCGGGATCTTCACCGTGACCTTCATAGTAGCCAAGACCTTTAGAGTAGTATGTGGAATCGGGGTCCGTCTCGATGAAGGAGCCATCAATTTCTTCAACACCTGTGGAGTAATCTAACAAAACAATTGCACAGAAAGGAATGAGTTCAAGAGAACTCAGCAAGGCAGTTATTCCATAATACATAAATCATATGATACAAGTTATAACATGATGCAAGATGATATGAAGCAGATGATGCAAATATGAATCTAACTCTATACATACTAGTCTCTATGGTAGGCATGCTTTAAGTTATAGCACCATACGTCTTTAGGTAAGTCCCAATCACTCAGCTCCGGTTGGTAATGGGTCCTGCATCCATCTCGGACAATCCATGGCTGGGGTATCAGTCACCGCTCTCTCACATCACCATATTGTTTAAGTATTGGCGCATGTTAAGGTAAAGCCTAGCCCAATGCAAGTCGTCTACTTAGTCATATCATATCAGATCCAAATACGTCCATTCCTCCCATCTCGGGATTCTTTCCGGTATCCTTCACACTAGAGTCAGCGGATATAACTCACTGGACTCACCAACCCTATTGGTCATCCACAAATAGTAGACGGGAAGCTCTCATGTCCTCTCACGGATATAACTCACTAGTCTCGAGCACCCGTGAGCCCAAGTCTAGCTATTTGCAACCCTACCAATAAATGGCCTGTAACGAGTATCCGTAGTGTGATTTATGTCCTCTCACGAGTTGGTTACCTGTCTTAAGCGCCCATCAAACCACACTACTACCACGGGTCGTTCGGTCTCAATGCCCTTCCGATTCGGGTCTGATACAACAAGGACATCCTAGCCAACACATCTAGACAAGTCCTATGTATGTCATCCAATAATCTGGGAAAGCGTCAATGGACATCTTCGGAGAACATCCCATATTATTCCCTTCGATGTCCAAGGACAGAAATGTCAAAAGGTCATTCCCCAATCCCAAATCATATTTATCCAATCAAATTCTCAGTTTCATCATTTCATACATCCATGATAGTTCATCATATTGAAAGATAAGTCATAACATCACATGATCAATCATATATGACATTGACAAGAAACAATAATCATGATAAGCAAGAGTATATAAGCATGATACTACTGTCATAAAGTACCTACAATAGTCATATGATGTCTAAATACAACTAATAAGCTAAGCCTACTAAGTTGCCAACATCAATGAAATAATCACATAGTCTATGTTATATGGGTATAACCGTCCTTACCTTAAGTCACGATGATGATAATCCAAAGGTCACAAGAGAATGATCCAAATATGGCAAATAGACCCTAGACAAACATAGATGAAAGATTAGAAAAGAAATCGGGAAAATCGGAGGTCGAATAGATCAAATCGGTGAAGTACACAGTTCAGCCATCAATTGGTTTACTGACTTGGTTGACTGACCTAGTCGACCAAGCAGTCGACCAAGTGAACAGTGTCGGGGCTGAATAGTGATTTTTGATCCGAAAGCTAGCTTCGGGGGCTCGGATCGATCCGAAACTTGGAGGGATTGATTGTAACAGTATAAGAACACTATCTAGCAAGTAATTAGCATAATCTAATGGTCTAATTAGGAATCCCCAAATTGAAACCCTATGTTCTAAATACAAGAATCATAGCATCAATTGAAATCAAATGAAATTGCAATGGAAATAAAGGAATTAGCTAGGGGAATTGATGTGCAATAGATTAGGATCATATGCTAGCATAGAAAATAGACTTAGCATACTACATACTTCAGTTTAGGACAAGAATACAAGAAGTTAAGAAGAGAATTATAGAAATGCATATTCAAGAATCAAAATGAGAGCATAGCATAGATAGAAATGAAATGAAATCATGCATTAGCAAGGAATGAACACTTGGAGTGATGGTTGCAAGGTTGCAGCACCAACTCCAAGGTTACACAGCAAGAAGAAGAAGAAAAAAGAATAGAATAGGGAGCAAGAGAGAGGAATCATACCTTGTAGATGCAAATGGATACAAGAGGCAATGATTGGCAATGATTTGAATGGAATAATCTTCACCACTACCAAGGAAGTGCCTTGGGAAGCTCTCCCCTCGTTCTCAGCAAGCTAGGAATGTAAAATAGGGTTCAAGACACGAGGTTCCCTTACGTAGAGAAGAGAATATCCAAAAAGCATCAATTCTCGGATTTGACATCCTTTGGTCGACTGGCCAAGTCGACCAAGCATGGACAGCATGCTTGATCCAGGGAATTGAAGGGCTAGAATGATCCAAATTGAGTTGGGTTTTCTCCTACAAGTCAATTAACAAGTCTAGATTAGAGAAATACCTTTGAAACAAGACCGGAAGCGCATCAAGTACTTCAACTAAGCTTCCCCTCTTCTAGGTGTAGTTTCTCATTGAACACTGATAGTGTATCCAAGTAAGGGGCATCATTGTCAATATCCATGCGCTCAGAATCATACACCAAGTCTTCAACTATGAGGGCCCACAAGTCTCTTCTTCTTCCACTCCGGGTCATCGGACCTACAAACATCAAGGGATCGGGTCAGGGTCAGGGTTAGGATAGGGTTGGGTTTCACAACTACTCTTCAATCTGGTTGGGAAGGGAACTTTATCGAGAAAGGTACTCTTCCTTCGAATACCAAAGGTCGGAGACCTAGGTATTTCTTTATTCATCCTTCATCTCCCCCTAGCTTCCCACTTTCATGGCCAAAAACTCCACGAGAGGGTTCGAATGTTATCCCTCTTCTCTCTCGTTCCTAGCAGGAAGGGATCGTATTTGGGGGATTCCCACAAAAGATCGAAATTATCTTGCAGTGAATGGGTATTGCCCAGAATATCCGAGCATCCTTCACTACTAGGGATTCTTGACTGGTATGATCAGTGTCTTTCTTTTCTATATTCTTTTCATTCATGTTTTTTCCAAGTCTTCTTATTTGGAGAAAATGCAGTGTTGCTCAGTGAGGAAGATTTTGAGGCTGCTACTGCCACTGATTTGAAGGAAGTGGAGGCGAAGCATCCAGCCAAACCGGATAAAGGTCGTTCCAGCTGTACTTCCACCTCCAAGGGAAAGACAATTCCCCAAGTTCAAAAAGAAAGACCTTCCGATCTTCCTCCTCGATCGGCTAAGAGGGTTGCTAGTTCGAGAAACGCCCTTGAGAAGAATCCTGCCCTTGATCCTCATCCATCTTTGGATAAGGATATTTCGACTAGAGACGCTCCTCCAGTAGAGGTGAGGTCTTCATCAGGACCATGTAACATTCTTCGGCCAGATTGGTCATTGGATAGCAGTTCTTCGATTTTCACCGGCAATTCTGCTTCCCGAGTTGCTACTGATTGGTTGGCTGGCGTTCTTCTTCTTGCTGATATATCCTATCTACATGATTTTGGACGCCTTCAGGCTCATAGTATTACAGCTAAGCCCAGAGGTAGCAACATCAACACACAGCCACTACCAACATGCCTTATGGAGGATGGAGAATTACAGCTAAGCCCGGACGAACTATTAGAGATGCGCTACTCACCGCGGGGTTCTCTAGAAGTGCTGATCAAATAGAAAGCTTTACTCTCATGTGAAAACACTTGGGAGGACTTTGGAGAGCTACACAAAGAATTCCCAAATTTTCACTTTGAGGAAGAATAAGAAGAGAAGCAGGGGATCAGCAGCAGCAGAGAACAGGGGGACATACCACAGACCATTCAGCAGGGGACAAGTGGCATGGTACTATTGGGCAGCACCCATAACTGAAACAGGAGCATGTAGAGGAGCTCCCACGTGGCAGTGAAAGATGGGTTAGCAATGAAAGTTTGTTAGGGAGGTGAGGAATAAGAGAAGGCACGCAAGGAGACTGAAGGAGGGAGGAGAAAGGAGAAGAGTGGCGAGCAGAGCTTGCTAGGAGAGGGCAACCTCTCGGACAGGGGACTGAACATGTATTGAGGTTGGGAATATGTAATGTGTGCTGATTCTATAGTTTAGTTATTCTAATTCCAAGAACTGAATCTCATCTATAGAAATCTGAGTTGTATCTATTGGTGAGGATTAACAGAGTTAGTGAATGAACTGAGTTACATTTGGTTGCTGTTCTTATTAAATCTGTTGTGATGAATGATAATAGCCATTGCTATCATTAATGTTTTGGTGGGACTCAGGGTAAATATAAGAGGGTCCTATCACTCTCTAATTAGGACCAGGACTCTTCAATAACTTGACGAAAACAAAAGTAGAATTAGCTTCTCGATAGAACTTGGGCTACTACAATGAGGAATCCCTCTCTAATTAGGAATCCTAGCTAGACTAGGACTCTTTCCGACTTCCAATGCAAGTGTAGCTTCTGCCATTGTACCCTCTACAGATCCACAATTCCCTATAGGTATTTTTGGTTGTCACAATGTCGATTTGACTTATCCCTCCCGGATTATCGACTCTGGGGCAACTGACCATATGATAGGCCCATCTACTTTGTTCCGTACTTTTTCATCTATTCCTTTTGCTCAGGATGTTCGAACGACTGATGGGTCTTTCTCCCGTATCTCTAGGAAGGGATCTATTATCTGTTCGCCTTCTCTTATCCTATCATTAATCTTGCATGTTCCTAAGTTGTCGTCTAATCTGTTATCTATTAGTAGCTTTACTCGTGATGTAAAACCCAGCCCTAACCTTGACCCGGAAACCTTGTTATTTGTAGGTCCGATGACCCGGAGTAAAGTAAGAAGTCAGCTTTGGGCCATCCCAGTGGAGGACTTGGTGTCTGGCTTTGAATCCATGAAAGTTGATGATGAAGTTCTATTTATGGAAACTGAATCTTGATGAAGATCGGATTAGTTGATGGACTTGGAGTGCTCTCTATCTTGGTTTGAAGGCATTTCTACCTATTAGGTAAGTCACTTGACTTGTGTGCAAAACCCCTTTAGGATTGGATTTGATCTGGGCCTTCAATTCCCTGTTTTGGACTTGCTGTCAGCATTGGTCGACTGATTGGTCGACTGGGCCAGTTGACCAATCCACTCGACCAATGAGTGCTGTCTTTGGCAATTAGGTTTTTCTTGCTCTATTTAAGTCCAATCTCGAGTCCACTTCGTATTTGCTGCCTCCAAACTCTTTGGAACGAACCAAAGACCTCTGCAAGTCATCTCCCTTGCATCCTTGGTGTTTTCTTGACGGATCTTCGTCGAAACTCTTCCTTTTGCATCAAAAGGTATGTCTACTCTCTCTTCTTCTCCTCCATCTTTGTTTTTCTTTCCTTTTTGAGTTGAGACAGTAGAAGAGATGCTGCATTCTCTGTTGCAAACATCTCCGAACATGTTCTCATGATCATCCTAAGGATTTGAGGCTAGAACAATGATCTTAACCATGATCATTGCAAGCTTTTGAAGGAATCATGATCAAACCATGATCTAATCTTGTTAAACTTCTGATTTGAATTCTGATCTCTTTGGATCTTCTTTATTGATCATGTTAGTAGTTAATTCTTGTGTTTTCTTTCCATGATCCATAATCTATCAATCTCTAGTTGTTCTCTTCTACCATACTATGTGTTCTTCATGAAGCATGGTAGTTACATATATGGTAGGTTTTATTTCCTTATTTAGATTTATGCTTCTAAGCCTTGTTCCTTGAAGATCTAAGTATGTTTTCATGATACCTTTACCTGAAGCAATGATCCATCCTCCTATTGTTCTTGTCTTTGATTTCTATTTCGAATTCATCAAGATCCATGGTTGATCTAATTATGGTAACTTTTTGTTTCCTAATTTGGATCTTGAAGTCTTGAATTGATTGGTGTTTTGAAGTCCCCTATATGTTAGAATACTACTGATGTAGTTTACCCCTTGATTAGTACCCTTTTGAACCACCAAATTCGGATTTCATATCTTAAAACTCTGTTTTTTTAGGCTCTATCGTCTGCATTGGTCGATCGATTGGTCGATGGACCGATCGATCAATCCACTCGACCAATGAGTATAGCAACTCCGAATTGGTCTGTGTTGGATGTTTTGGTATCTTTTCTATTAGGGATCTTTCCTAATATGTTGTATATACTTGTTTAGGACCTCCTTCTCAAGTTTGCCAAGATCTTACGTGATTTCTTAGGATTCCTTTGCGAGGAGTTATAAAAGGTAAGGATGGTTATTTCCTTAATTACATAGATAGCATGAATCTAGTTTCTATGTTTGAATATCATTGACATGTTTCCTTAATTAGATTCTTACAATGATATACTACTGTTGCATAACTTTGATTACAGTAGCATTACTTATTCATATTAAATTGATTCATGTATGATTTACTTACCAATTATATACAAGTGATTGTAATTATTGATTTCTTTCCATATATGAAGTTACCATATATGTGATGATATGAATTGATGCATGTGTATGCTTAAGTATGGTTTGGAAAGGAGAGGTGTCCTTTTGACATTTCTGTCCTTGGACTACTACGGGAATATTATGGGATGTTTCCGGAGATGCCCTCTGGACACCTTCCTAAACTGTTGGATGACATATCTAGGATTGTCTAGTAGTGTTTGGCTAGGATGTCCTGTTATGTCGGACCCTAATCGGAGGGGTATTGAGACCGAACGACCCGTGGTAGCAATGGGGATTCATGGGCGCTCAAGACCGGTAACCAACCCGTGAGAGGACAGGAATCACATTGTGGGGGCCATTTATTGGTAGGGTTGCATATGGTTAGACTTGGGCTCACGAGCGCTTAAGACCGGTAACCAACCCGTGAGAGGATGTGAGAGCTTCCCGTTTACCATATGTGGATAACCAATAGGGTTGATGAGTCCGTAGTCAGGGACTATGAGGACTCTAGTGTGAAGGATACCGGAAAGGATCGTCGGGGACAAGGAATGGACGTATCTGGATCGACTTGATGTAACTAAGTAGAAGACTTGCATTTGGCTAGGTTTTACCCCCGACATGCGCCAAGATACTTATACCAAATGGTTGTGAGAGAGTGTGTTGACTTAACCCCTTGCCATGGTTTGTCCTGAGGGATGAAGGACCCGTTACCAATCGGCTGCTCAAGACCGGTGAAATGATCCGTGAGAGAATCCAAGATATCTTAAATGGTTGAGGATGTGAGTGGACTTTCCTAAAGAAGTACGGTGCTATGACTTAAAGCATGTCGCCAATAGAGACCAGCATACATAGAGTTAGATTCATTCATTCATTGTTTGTCTCATATCATATTGCATTTATGTTTGTTCGGAATCCCGCCATTTATGTTATTATGGATTTTTATGCCTTACCGAGTTTCTTTGAAACTCATTCCTTTATTGTACAATGTTTGTTAGACTATCCTGCAGGTACTGAGTACTATGACTCCCTATGAAGAAGCGCAAGGCGAAGAGACATATCTCCAGGAAGGTGATTGCGGTTACCACAATTACACTGAAGATCCCGCGAGTGGTTATGCTCCGTACGATGCTTAGTCCAACCATTGAGTGGAAGCGTCCTTGTGCCATTTATGAGATTTACACTTATAAGGATGTTGTCTATAAAGTGGAGAACAATTTAGTTACCCAATGTACTTGCTACTGGGATTAGATTTTGTCTAGTTTATTCTTTTAGAGCTACTTTTCCGCTGGTTGTAGAGTGGGATTTTTGCCTCACTTTACTTATCTGTTTGACACTCTGACTATATCTATTATTCTGATTCATTTATGATTCATTCTTTCTTTATTGGATCTATGGTTTATCTTCCGCACTTTTATTATGATTGTTCATGATTATGTTATTGTTTATGTGGGAGGTTGATCACTCGATACCTGATCTTCGGCTTGTGGATCACACTCTCGGGTATGCCAGATAGGGTACCGGCTGGGAGGACGTGACAGGTGATATGAACTGCAAAATAATATAGGTGAAGGAAGGCCACTCCAGGAAAAAGGATTTTAATTTCAGCTCATGGACATTTAAAGATTGAGGCATATATGATGCAAACTGGGCAAGATGTCCAGACAATAGGAGGTCTATCTCTGGGCATTGTGTGTATGTGGGAGGTAAACATGTGACTTGGAGAAGCAAGAACAGGCTGTGATTATGAGGTTCAATGCTAAGGCCGAGTTTAGGGCGATTGCTCAAGGCATTTGTGAAGTACCCCTGAAAGGGCTACTTAAGTGGTTGCGACAGATTTGGAGGTTCCTATACAGTTGTACTCATATGGTAAGTTAGCGACTAGCATAGCTTTATGCATGATAAATATCTATGCTCAACTTGAGGGGGAGTGTTGAAAGTATGAACTGAGGTTTTCTAATTAGAATAGGATTCCATTTCCTAATAAGTCTAGAGTTAGTTTCTTATTTCTATTTTTTTTGTAGTTCCTTTTCCTACTCAGAGTGGGACTCAACTAAATTGTAACTATAAATACCTTATTGGGGCCTATGAATCATATACCTTTGAGCAATATCTCTCCAAATTACAACAAAAAGGGACAAGGGGATTATGCTTAGGGGAAGAAGAAATGACACATTCTTTCTAGGATTAAGGGGGAGGTATAGCTTATGGATGAGATCCAAAACTAAGGGAAGGGACAGGGTGAGGTTTCTTGAAGGGGATGGGAACTAGAGGAGTGGTTTGGGAGACATAGGGTTTAGGTTTCAGGGAGAAACTATGGCTGCTACAAGCAAGAAGATTGGGAAGAAGAAGGGCCACAAAAGAGAAAGAAGAAGGAGAAAGGTACAGGCTGGAGGTGAGGGACTGTTTGCACTTTCTTGAGGGAGAGAAAGAGGTTGAAGAACTTGAAACACTGCAGTAAATACAATACCAGCAGCCGCAGGCCTCCTTCCTCAGGAAACCCATGACTTCAATATTCAACTTCAAATTCCAAGTTTATTCAATAATCAAGTCTATCCTCTTTACAAGCTAGAGGCTCTATTTACAGCCTTACATGAATAGACTCATACCAAGATTCATCATTAGAAGCTGACTCAGACTAGGAGTCGTACGAGACATACAACTCATATTCTAACAAGGATTTTGACTTTGCTCATCCTAAGATGATTCAAATTACAGAACATGAGTAGGACTGGACTCCTTGTAGAACTTGAACTACAATAGGAATCCCTCTCTAATTGGGACTCCTAACTCAACTAGGACTCTTTCAATAACTTGACCAAAACAAACCAAACTTCAAATCAAAAGTAGAATTTTGGCTACTACAATAGGAACCCCTCTCTAATTAGGACTCCTAGCTAGACTAGGACCCTTCCATAACTTAACAAAGAAAAACTCAAAAAGTAAAGATGAACTCCTAACAAGATTCTGATTTGAGCTAGATCAGATTGGGTTGGACTAGGTCTACCCAAAATGCTGCTATGCTGGAAGAATTACCCCGGGTTGCTCATTGGCCACAGGGCACTGGCAACCTGCCTGGGCCTTCTTTGGGTGGTCCTGGATCCAATTCACGTCACTGTAGTTGTTCCTTGCTGTAGTTTTGTGTTGACCTTAATGGAGGATGCGACGCAGTATTGTAAGTTCTATACTCGATGTCTATTCAGCAAAATATTATTGAAGTAATACCCATTCTCTGTTGTTCAAGTTGTTCTATGCTCTTTTGTTCCCTTATTCATGTTTGATTGTGAGCTATATGCCGTAAGTGGTGTCAAATTTGCAGCAGCAAGTCTATTGAGGTCTTAACAGTTTACAACCTCACTCATAATGAAAATTGAAGTCGCTGTCTACAAGCTTGTTCCTGTGGAATTCCCTTATGTTTGATCAAGCTAGCTTGGTATTTGAGCTAGTCAATCCCTTTAGCAGTGTGAAACCCGGGTACAATTCTGGTTGTTCTTATTATTCCCTCATTTTACTTATCCATTAAGAAATCTGTTTTGGTGATTATTTTTCTTTCGAATTGTTAAACCAAGTCAATCCATTCTTTTGATGTCAGAGTTTCAATGTACCTTTTCATTTCTAATTGCTAAATTTGAGTTCAGCTTGGTCCAACTTTGACTCACACATCTGTTCCTGCTATGAACTTAAAATTCTGCCCCTATTGTAATGATCTTGAGATACCATAAGAGAGAGAGAGAGAGATGGCATAAGTGTGATGAAAAACATCAAGACACAAAGACAAGACACCACAAATGATACCTGTCCATGCACATCAGTAGCTAAACCTGTAATCAAAGGCTCTGCCTTTATCACAGCATCCGCAAGATATTCCATCTGTAAAATAAGTGAAGGTCCCATCACGTCTGAATAGATGTTCTCATGATTAAGTATTATCAGTGAGCAACCCTAATTCAAATTGAAATAATCAGTAAATTAACTTAATCATTGAGCAACCCTAATTCAAATTGAAATAATCAGTAAATTACTAAAGGCAGATGAAATGATAAAACATTAAAGTTGTCAACAAGTTCAAAAACATATTCTAAATTCTTACACGTTCGGAGGTTAAGGTATGACAGAAATGCAGAAAGTCCATGACATGATTTGAAGTGCCATTAGCAGCTACCACAATAAGAGATATATCATCAATCACAATGGTAATGCTGCTCTTCTTGTACATAGGAGAGACACTATTTACCTGCAAACAACAATTAACAGAGTAACTAAACGTTCGTCTATCATAAACCACAAAAAAAAAAAAAATATGATCCAAATTTTATATGAGTAGAACTTAAAATATCTTGTATTATTCAACAACTACACTTTTGCATCAAACACCATTCACTCAAAAGCGAAACTGCTTCTCTCTGCAAAACAACACGAGATTACATACCACAGAAGTCAAGATTGTATTGGATATTAAATTTTAAACCACAACAAACTACAGTGAGCAATAATCGAGAACCCTATTTCAAATTAGAGCACATGAGAAAAATTAAAAGAAATAAAACAAATAGAATTAACACATCATCAAACCCATATGTCACTTGCCAACATATTTGTCGATTCGATTTACGCCAAAACTGGCAACAATTCTAAAACTACAAGTAACAAAATAAGTATATAACCATTAATTGATGGAATCAAACTCTAGTCATAAAAGTACACACGTTAATATTTAAAATTATAAAGAAACTCCATATCTCAAATTTTGTTGCCAAGTCCATTATGGAAGTACCACCAACAAATGTTAAAGTCTCCAAGCTCAATCTACAGAGGAAAATAATATATTTTGAGCAAAAAAATTCAAAATTACAACGTCTGCACATTGAAAAAATAATTTACTAAAAATATGATTTAGATATTATAAAGAAGAATAAGTATGATTGCAAGTCAAATAATAAATCATCGCACTTGAAAGCCTACAACCCGCAAAAGAAATGCATAGTAAATGGTCCTTTGCAAAACCTCTGAATCATTCACTACAACATCAACAACAAAGAAATCACTAATAAAAACACTGATAAATTTCATATGAATGTAATCAACCAATCTAATTACACATTCCATCAAAAATTCAAAAGAAAAAAACATCTAAAACTGTGGAGCACTAATGTTTCTAGAATGATCAACCATTTAAATTATGTATCCCAACGGCACACTAAAAAATAATAATAAATAAATAAGTAGTTAATGATTGAATAAATTATCAATAAATCGATAAAAATAACTTCCCAAAGCATTAACAAATAAATAAAAAAATTTGAGGCAATAGCAATGTATAAGTGACTTTCCAAAGCGAAACCCTTCACTTCTATTTGACAATGCACTCATCAATTCTTTGTAATTCTTCATCTTTTTCATTTCATCATCCTGAACACCGATACAACAAATGAAGGAACTGAATGACTTATCCACTAACATAATTACAACATATATCGAAAGTATGCAATGAGAATAAATAGAATTAAACAAAGACTAATAATTATAATTATTGTTATAGACCAGCATCAAAATTAAGCCTAGCTCAAACCAAACAACACTGTTTACTTGGAAACAAACATTAATAGAGTTACTAAACGTTCGTCTATTATAAACCACACACAAAAAAAAAAAAACCTGATCCAAATTTTATGTGAGTACAACTTAAAAATATATTGTATTAATCGACAACTACACTTTTGCATCAAACACCATTCACTCAAAAGCGAAACTGCTTCTCTCTAAAAAACAACACAAGATTACATACCACAGAAGTCAAGATTATATATCTCACACAGTGTTAGACGTTGCCCGACCCCACCTCCGAAGGCTAAGTCAGATATGGAACTTATCACAAAGTTTTGGCATGTTGCAGAGCATAAATCAAATATGATAGTAAGGGAAATGATTCAGATACCTTTGCTTTGTGAGAGACCCTTTAGTTTATATAGGGTTTACCTCTTGTTCTCGATTGTTGGATTCGTTCATGATCCCTCTTGGTGGTCGTCTGATTGTAGGGCTTTTCTCCTTTTCTTGGGGGTGGAAGCGGTTTCCATGATTAACACGATTGTTCACTCCTCATAGTAGTAATAACCGTTTATAACTCAACCACGTATCCCGAACTCTTTAGGGTCATGTGTCACTTCCACCCAGCCGGTACCCTATTTGGCATACCCGGGAATGTGATCCACAGTCCAAGGATCAAGCATCAAGGGACCATGCCTCCCACATACGCGATAACACAATCATGAACAATAATAATCAAGGTAAAAGCAAGGTGTCGGCAATGGAGGTATTGGTTATCTACAGCATGTACACTGGAGTGCAGATTGACTTAGCCTACATCATGCAGAACGTCATGATTGATCGAATTGAGTTTCCTAGGGATAGGAACTTGGCTTTCGGTCAACTTTTGACCTGTATTTTTGAGCACTTTGATGTGGACTTGGAGGATACACCAATGATTCAAGGCCGAGACATAGGCGAGGACATCGGCTCATGGTTGATTAGGAAGATGGGGCTCCACAATGCTGCTAGATCGGAGGATGAGGATGACATCGATGAGGCATCAGAGGATGAGGATACCGACGATGATGATGGTGATGATAGTGGTGATGAGGACGATGATGAGCATGGGGATGATGATGATCAGGGAGATGATGATCAAGGTCAGGATGAGATTTTGAGACACGAGGAGATTTGTCACATCCACCCAGCCGGTACCCCATTTGGAATACCCGGGATGTGATCCACAGTCCAAGGATCAATGATTTGAGGTCCATGCCTCCCACATACACGGTAACACAATCATGAACAGTAATAATTAATGGTAAAAACAGCTAATACTAAGTATCATGAATAAGATAAGATTAACTAAATTAGAGTGCGGAATATAGATAATAATAAAGTGTGATCAAAATCATAAAGGGTGAGAAGGTGTGGTAGCCACCCTCTCAGAGCAGCGGAAAAGAAGTAAATCAAGTTAGTTACATATCCAAGTGTCACCGGAATAATTCAAAGACAAGTTAATTACAATATCCAAGGTTCCACAAATACACCAGGGGAATGGGGCACTATGCTAGGGTTTCTTCTATACTAATGGTAGTCTCCTCAACAGTACGGATGAAGTAAACCCAGCGCTGCCGCTCCCGCACAACTGTGGGGCTAACCCTGGTGCGGATAGTAATCCTCCTCGGCTTCAATATACGGATCCTCATCGACGCCACTACCCGGAGGGTAGTATGTGGAATCATAGTCCGCCTCATAGGTGGTGCCATCGTAATCTTCGGTACCTGGAATGTAATCTAAAACATTTGCACAAAAAGGAATGAGTTCGAAGAACTCAGCAAGGAAGTTATTCCGTAATTAGAAATCATACACATTCAGAACATATAATAATGCAATGTGATATGGAACATATGATGCAGATATGAGCCTAACTCTATGAATGCTGGTCTCTAGGGTAGACATGCTTTAAGTCATAGCACCGTACTTCTCTGGGTCGTCAGTCACTCTCCCATTTCCATATCTTGGGAATGCCCGGGGAAGATCGGTAAAGTCATCAAAAAGCCGTGGTAAGGGGATCGGTCACCACTCTCTCACATCACCATTTGGTCAAGAATCTGGCGCATGTCACAAGTAAAGCCTAGCCCAATGCAAGTCATCTACTCAGTCGGTCAAGTCAGATTCAGATACGTCCATTCCTCGCCCCCGGCGATCCTTTCCAGTATCCTTTAACACTAGAGTCAGCAAAATCCTGGATTTCGGACTCATCAACCCTATTGATCATCCACATATAGTAAACGGGAAGCTCTCACGTCCTCTCACGGATTGGTTACCGGTCTTGAGCGCCCGTGAGCCCAAGTCTATCCATATGCAACTCTACCAATAAATGGCCCCTTTCAGGTATCCGTAGCATGGTTTATGTCCCCTACCGGATTGGTTACCGGCCTAGAGCGCCCATCCAACCATACACTACCACGGGTTGTTCGGTCTCAATGCCCTTCCGATTTGGGTCTAACACGACAAGGATGAACCTAGCCACACAACTAGACAATCCTATGTATGTCATCCAATAACTCGGGAGAGTGTCGATAGGCACCATCGGAGAACATCCCATACTATTCCCTCCGATGCCCAAAGACAGAAGTGTCGATGAGGACACCCCCAAATCCCAAGTCATACGTAAGCAATCACACATCAAATCTCATCATTTCTCATGCATCCAATGCATATTCACAATAGTAATCAAATCATGATATTGAAATGAATCATTATAATCATATGCAAATCAAATGATAAAGTAACACAACAAAAGTATAAAGATTTCAATGCTACTGTTCTAACACATATGTAACAGTCTCATAATGATTGAAAGGAAATTTAGGGATTTCATTCTTTAAATAAAGCACAGTTCAATATTTGATGACTTATATGTTTATGGATATAACCATCCTTACCTTGGATGAGTTGATGATGAATTGAGAATACCAAGAATAGTCCAATAGAATTGTTAAGGCCCTAAACAAACATCAATAATAAGTTAGAAAAGAAGTCGGGAAGATCGGATGTCATTTGGGTCAAAACTGACCAAGGTTGCTGTCAGCAACAACTTTGGTCGATGGTTATCGACCAAAAGTATCGACCAAAATTGTCCTCGGGGCAGAATAGTGGATTTTGGGGATTTTGGTCCGAAATGAGTCTTCCGGTGTTCGGATCAATCTGAAACTTGGAGGCATACTTAACAACAGTAGTAGGACACTATAAATCAAGGAATTAACCCAATCCAATGGTCTAATTAAAAAGCCCCAATTTGAGCTATCAAGTTCAAGTGATAAACATCATGGCATGAGTTGGAATTGATTGCATTGATGAGGAATAGCATGCAATAGCTAGAGGAAGTAATAGAAATTCGATTGGAATCATATGGTAATGTTAAACATGAACATAATACACTCTATAGCTCAATTTGATATCAAATGGTATGATGTTAATAGGTAAATCATGGAATACATATGCTAGGCATGAGATATAAGCATTAGCATCAATGAATGGCTAAGGGAATCATGGATTGAGCATGAGTAGGCACTTGGAGTGGTGGTTGCAAGGTTGCAGCACCATTCCAAATGTCCCATCAGCAAGATGACAAATAAAAAGAGTAGAAAAGGGTAGGGTAGAGAGTGGAAGGAGGAGTCATACTTTAGTGTGGAAGATGAAGACAAGAATCAATGATAAACTAAGTGTCTTTGATGAGATACCCTTCACACTAACCAATGAGCTGCTTTGGGAAGCTCTCCCCACGTTCCCAGGTGAGAAAAATGATTGCAAAAGGCTCAAGGCTCGAGGTCATATTAAATAGAAAAGGAATATTCCATGGAATCATTAACTTGGCAGATTGGGATATTTTGGTCGATGGTCCTTGGTCGATGGTATCGACCAAAATGATGACCAAAATATTTTCAGCAGAAAACTCAGGTTTAGAACAGCAACTTCAAGTAGGGATTTGAAAGGCTATACAAGGTCAAATTGAGTGAGGTTTTCTTCCACAATTCAATCAAAAAGTCTAGTTTCGGGGAATACCTTCGGATTGTGCACAGGAGGTCATTTGGTACATCAACCATATTAATCTTCTCCGATGCGCAGACTTTCCTTAAACACTGACAATGCATTTAAGCAAGGGGTATCATTGTCAATGTCCATGGGCTCGGTCTCCGAATCATGATCATCAATCAGAATGGTCCATAAATCTCTTCTTCCACCGCTTTGGGTCCTCGGACCTGAATACAACAGTGGATCCGGGTCAGGGTCAAGGTTAGAATAGGGCTGGATATTACAAGATTCCTACTCCACGATTCTTTGAGGTCGGAGGTCCATCTCACACAACTTCTGAGGCTCCAGGTGTGGCTTCTCATCAGTCATCGATTCATTCCATACTTGAGAGGATCGAGGCTTGTCAGGAGGCTATAGAGGCTGGACAGAGGAGGATGGAGTCATACATGTGCACCCTAGGTGAGAGGTTTGCACGACTGGAGGAGGAGTTCAGATCTAGGAGGGACAGACAAATCGTCGGAGTCGATCACCTAGATAGATATTACTAGGAGTTTCCTTTTATGCTTTCTTGGATGTATTTCTTTTCAGACTTGTAAAACTCCCTTATGTGATTAATGAAGTTCAATTATTTTGTTTATATTATTGTGTCTTATTCAAAATTCAATTTGTGCTTTATTAATTTGGTTGCTAGTCCAGATTATCTATTATTCACCTCTAAGAGCACTTGAGTCACTTTTGGATCTGTGACTCAAAATGTTCCGTCATCTTTTCTGTGGTCGGGGCTCCACTTGATCTTGGGCTCTGATACCAATCTATCACATCCACCCAGCCGGTACCCTATCTGGCATACCCAGGAATGTGATCCACAGTCCAAGGATCAAGCATCGAGGGACCATGCCTCCCACATACGCGATAACACAATCATGAACAATAATAATCAAGGTAAAAGCAATAAATAATAGATATCATGAATAAGATAAGATCAACTAATCAGAGTGCGAAAATAAATAATACCAAGTGTATAAGTGTAATCATAAGGATGAGAAATGAGTGAAAGACACTCTCTCAAGGCAGCGAAAAAGTAGTAAAATCAAGTTAAGTTACAATCCCATGTTTAAAGAGTAACTCAAAGAAAGTTAATTATATATCCCAAATGTTTAACAATAATCCAAGGAAATGGGGCACTAAGCAAGGGTTTCTTCTATCCTAATGATTGTCTCCTCATAGGTGTGATCGAAGAAAGCCCAGCACGGCTGCTCCCTCACCATAGTTGAGCTAACCCTAGTACGTAGAGTAATCCTCTTCGGCACCATAACTCTGATCTTCACCGTAGCTACCACCTGGAGGGTAGTATGAGGAATCAAAGTCCGTCTCATAGAGTGTGCCATCAGAGTCTTCAATACCTGCGGGAAAATCTAACAACATTTGCACAAAAGGAATGAGTTCAAAGAACTCAGCAAGGCAGTTATTCCATAATTTAAAATCATACAAATACAGATCATAACATAATGCAATGTGATATGAGACATATGATGCAAATATGATTCTAACCCTATGAATGCTAGTCTCTATGGTAGACATGCTTTAAGCCATAGCACCATACTTCTTTAGGTAAGTCTCAGTCACTTAGCACCTGGGGGAATTGGGTCTTGCATCCCTCTCGGACAAATCCATGGTTGGGGTTTCGGTCACCGCTCTCTCACATCACCATTTGGTCTAAGTATTGGCGCATGTCAATGTAAAGTCTAGCCCAATGCAAGTCATCTACTCAGTCATATCAAGTTAGATCCGGATACTTCCATTCCTCCCATCCCGGGATCCTTTCCAGTATCCTTCACACTACGGATATTACCCACCGGACTCACCAACCCTATTGGTCATCCACAAATAGTAGACGGGAAGCTCTCACGTCCTCTCATGGATATGACTCACCGATCTTCGAGCGCCTGTGAGCCCCTAGCTATTTGCAACCCTACCAATAAATGGCCCCTTTCAGGTATCCGTAGCATGGTTTATGTCCTCTCCCGAGTTGGTTACCGGTCTTGAGCGCCCATCAAACCATACACTACCACGGGTCATTTGGTCTCAATGCCCTTCCAATTTGGGTCTAACACAACAAGGACAATCCTAGCCACACAACTAGACAATCCTATGTATGTCATCCAATAACCCAGGAAAGTGTCGATAGGCACCTTCGGAGAACATCCCATACTATTCCCTCCGATGCCCAAGGACAGAAGTGTCAATAGGACACTCCCTAATCCCAAGTTATACCTAGGCAATCACATACCCAAGTCCATCATATCTCATACATTTGACACATCATCATGATAAAAGTTAAATTATAACATCGAATTGATCCATCATGAATACAAGTAACAAGAATAATAAATCATTATGACAAAAGTATATGAATCGCAATACTACTGTTCTAAAACATGTACATCAGTCCTATAATATCAAAAGCAATTAAGAGATTATGTTCACTAAGTATAATCACCAAGGCATAAGTTCATAACCTATGTGTTTATGGAGATAACCATCCCTTACCTTAGGTTGAGTTCATGATGAATCAAGAATTACCAAGGAATGATCCAAAAGTAGTGTTAAGACCCTAAACAAACATAAATAAGAGGTTAGAGAAGAAATCAGGAAGATCGGATGTCGAACGGGTCAAAACTGGTTGAGGTTGCTGTCAGCAACAAGTTTGGTCGATGGTCCTTGGTCAATGGCATCAACCAAAATTGTCTTCGGGGCTGCATAATGGGTTTTGGGGATTTTGGTCCGAAATTGGTCTTCTGGGCTTCGGATCGATCCGGAACTTGGAGGGATGCTTAAGAATAGTATGAGAACACTACAAATCAAGGAATTAACATAATCCAAAGGTCTAAATAGAAAGCCCCAAATTGAGCTACTAAGTTCAAGAGACAAGCATCATAGCATGGATTGAAATTGATTGCATTGACATTGAAAAGGCATGCATTAGCTAAGGGAACTTATAGGAATTTGATTAGGATCATATGCTAGTGATAAACATGTACATAACACACTATATACCTCAGTTTTGTACAAGAAGGCATGATGTTAAGGAGAAAATCAAAGAATGTAAATGCAAGGCTTGAAATGGGGGCATAGCATCAATAGACAAATGAGAGGATCATAGGTTAAGCAAGAGTGGACACTTGGAGTGATGGTTACAAGGTTGCAGCACCATTTCCAAGGTCTCAACAGCAAGAGAGGGATAGAAAATGATAGAAAAGAATAGAATAGAGAGTGGGAGTGATGAATCATACCTTGTAGTTGTTGATGGAGATAAGGAACAATGATTAACAATGAGTTTTGGTGGAATCTTCTTCACAAATGCCTAGGAGGTGCTTTGGGAAGCTCTCCCCACGTTCTCAGAAGTGATAATGATTGGAATAGGGCTCAAAACACGAGGCTAGTATAAATAGAATAGGGAATATTCCAAAGAATCATTAACTTGTCTGTCTGGGAAACTTTGGTCGATGGTTCTTGATCGATGGCATCGACCAAAGAGGATTGACCAAACTGGAATTCAACAGAAAATCAGATTTTGTTCAGCAACTTCGGACAGGGACTTGGAGGGCTATACAGAGTCAAATTGAATGGGGTTTTCTTCTACAATTCAATCAAGAAGTCTAGTTTCAGGGAATACCTTCGGATTGTGCATGGGAGTCCATTAGATACTTCAACTAAATCACTCTTCTCTGATGCGCAGATTTTCACTAAACACTGACAATGTACTCAAGTAAGGGGTATCATCGTCAATGTCCATGGGCTCGGTCTCCGACTCATAAGTATCAATCAAAAGGGTCCACAAGTCTCTTCCACCACTGCTTTGAGTCTTCGGACCTAAAAACAATAGTAGGTATTCACTATACTACATAGCTAAACCAGATATTTTCCAAAGCAACATCACTACACTAACCAATGCCTGACCACTGAAATATTTGAGAAAAAAAGGTGCAGCAAATATTAAGAAAGACAACATGTTTGGCTATACATCTTATCAACCAAACAAACGTGGATCAAGATCTCGGTTTCAAGCATGTTTTGACCGGATGGAAACTGAGATATGTCTGAGATGGGTTGAAAACAAGTCAAAACCAGGGAATTCCGGGATAAAATGCAACAAGTGTTGGGTTTGTTCAAACTGGTCAAAACCACTGAAACTTGTCGAAACTACTGAAACTGGGTTGGTTGAAAACTTGAAATTGCTTAAAATTGGTCATAACTTGGCATTAGTAAATCAAAACTACTGAAATTTTAGATGAGTTGGTCAACACTACCAAAACTTTTGAAATATTGGTCAAAGATACGAAATTTTTGAAATTCTATTGAAACCCATCAAAACCTAGCACTTTTAAAACAACCCATGGTTTCTCTCGAGATTTAACCAAAATTCAGCCCATCTCAGTGAAAACTTGAACCATGAAGCAAGTCATTTCAAATTAAAAAGGTCATCTCTTTTGAAGAATACCAGTAAACCACAAAACACAACAAAATATTTATTAGAGATTAAATAAAAAAGGGGGTAATATTTAGAAAAACAGCATGTTTGGCTAGATATCCGATCAACCAAGCAAGTCATTTCAAATTAAAAAGGCCACTAAAACATGTATGAAGAGATTCTTTTGGGTGTAGGCAACATGGTGAGGAGTAAGGTTTAAAATCTTGTCTCATCACAATGTTTTGACCAGGTCCGAGATACTGACATATTAAGACTTTCCCCAAAATTCAGGTGAAACATAGCACACCACTTACAGTGGGTTTTAGGTGGTTTTCGGATTTAATTTTAGTGTACAGTCTAATCTGAGTCTAATAAACACTACGACAACATTATTTTTTACTAAAGCCTAATAGAATGTGGTGTTTTTGATTTGCACATGCCCGGCTGTATGCAGATGAGATTGGATCATATTTTTTCACTAATGCAAACATCGATATACAAAAGAATATTCAAACTTTGATTAATATGCAACTACAAATATTGAGAAGTAGTTAAATACAATTACAATCCCTTGAAATTCTTTAAATTTCATCAAATTTCACCAAACAATCCCAAAATTTCATTTCAAATTTCAGACCATACTTAGTCTCAATAGGCTCAAGACAACCGAAATATTGCGAAATTTTGGTGATGTGAAATTAGTACTATAGTGGGAAAACTATTTGGGAGCGTGGCTCCTAAGCCCTGACACAAGATGGGGAAAGATGACTACCCCACCCCATGAATGGTTGAAATTCTGCCACTGTTGATTATTTGAATTGTGGTCCAAGCAGGGATTTTGCTCTCAGGCACTGATCGTTTTCCTGCGGGGTAGGTGGTTCAAGGCATAAAAATCACCAATTGTATCAAAAGGGTGATTCTAAAAATCTTATCCAATCATATCAGAGAGACATAAAATATGTGTTTGGTTATATGTAATATGTCCGGTTGCTTACACATACTACTAGCAATTTTTAGGCATTTTGTTGGTATCGTAAAGTAATATACATATTAGTTAGCATTGGGAGATATCAAATGATGGGTGCTTTATTTTCCCTTTTAGAAGGGGAGGGGGGTTGCAAAGAGGGAAGCTAATGAATAGAGATGGTGAAGAGAAACTCTCCAAGCCATACCATATGATCATTGAGAAAACTTGTAAAGACTTTTCATCTTTGACATTTTGACCTAAAGAAGGCAATAAGTCATGAATTCCCTCCAAGGAGGAATTAGTCCTTTTTGTGGGCAAGAAGTCACGAATTCCCTCTAGGAAATAGCTTTGTTGGTGGTTTGAGTGGTATAAAAATAAATGGTAAAGATGCACCTAACTTGAGAAAGAAGGCTGAACTCAATGATGGAAATGAATGCTAAACTTGACCAGAAAAATATGATGCCTAATAATCCAGACAACACTGACATCAACGAAGATGAAAATGTTGAGAACATTGTTAAATAGTTAAGAGAGACTGTTGGATGATGTGGATGATAGCATTGGGTTGCTATCCAACTCAACATCTCGACCAAGATTTCAACGAGACCAGTTTTATTCTTCCCCTTATTTTTTCACAGAAGTGCATCGAAATACTAAAATCAAAAGGACCAAAATCTCGAGATTTCACAAAATTTTGTCCTTTTCCATTTCAACCCCCCCCCCCAAATCATGTTTTGGTGGGGTCAAATTTTGAAATTCTTGGCAAAATTTCGCAAAATATCATCTCCATGGTTGGACCTGCAAGACACCATGCTTACTCCTAGAATTTCTGAACTTGAGGACAAGTTTTTTTTTCAAGCCAGGAAGAGCTGATACAAAGTCCAAATAAATCTTTAGTCCAAAGAAGAGGCAGAACCAGGCTAACTGAATTTTGGCATTGGTTTTGGCTCTGCTTTGCCCCAGTTTCTTGCATAGACCAAAACTAGTTTTTATAACATTCATGGGCTATGGATGCTAATAGAAGATCTTTACACGCTCCTACAATCTTTTGTGGAGACTAGATAAGCAAGTTTCCAGTGGAGGATTTAGGAATGGGAATAAGGGCAACAATCAAGCATTTGCAAATCAGCTAGTTCTGACACCCTGAGTACTCTAGCACCTCTTTCCTCAGATGAGCTCCAACATCTTTGCCATTTGATGTCCAGACTTGACTCATCTTCTCCAGAACCGACTTCCAATGCGAGTGTAGCTTCTGCCATTGTTCCCCCTACTGATCCACAATTCCCTATAGGTATTTTTTGTTGTCACAATGTCGATTTGACTTATCCCTCTCGGATTATCGACTCTGGGGCAACCGACCATATGACATGCCCATCTACTTTGTTCCATACTTATTCATCTGTTCCTTTTGCTCAGGATGTTCAAAGGACTGATGGGTCTTTCTCCCGTATCTCTAGGAAGGGATCTATTATCTGTTCGCCTTCTCTTATCCTATCTAATATCTTGCATGTTCCTAAATTTTCGTCTAATTTGTTATATATTAGTAGCCTTACTCGTGATATGAACTAAAAAATACTATAGGTGAAGGAAGGCCACTCCAGGAAAAAAGATTTTAATTTCAGCTCATGGACATTTGAAGATTGAGGCATATCCAAGATGCAACTGGGCAGGATTTCTAGCTGATAAGAGGTCTACCTCTGGGTATTGTGTGTATGTGGGAGGTAAGCTTGTGACTTGGAGAAGCAAGAAACAGGCTGTGATTGCAAGGTCCAATGCTGAGGCCGAGTTTTGGGCGATTGCTCAAGGCATTTGTGAGGTACAGAAAGGGCTACTTAGGAGGTGGGGACAGATTTGGAGGTTCCTATACAATTGTACTTAGATGGTAAGTTAGCGACCAGCATATATTTATGCATGATAGATATCTATGCTCAACATGAGGGGGAGTGTTGAAAGTATGAACTGAGGTTTTCTAATTAGAATAGGATTCCATTTCCTAATAAGTCTAGAGTTAGTTTCTTATTTCTATTTTTTTTTGTAGTTCGTTTTCCTACTCAGAGTGGGACTCAACTAGATTGTAACTATAAATACCTTATTGGGGCCTATGAATCATATACCTTTGAGCAATATCTCTCCAAAAGACAACAAAAAGGGACAAAGGGATTATGCTTAGGGGAAGAAGAAACGACACATTCTTTCTAGGATTAAAGGGGTGGTATAGCTTACGGATGAGATCGAAAACTAAGGGAAGGGACAAGGTGAGGTTTCCTGAAGGGGATGGGAACTAGAGGAGGGGTTTGGGAGACATAGGGTTTAGGTTTCTGGGAGAAACTATGGCTGTTGCAAGCAAGAAGATTGGGAAGAAGAAGGGCCGAAAAAGAGAAAGAAGAAGGAGAAAGGAACAGGCTGGAGGTGAGGGACTATTTGCACTTTCTTGAGGGAGAGAAAGAGGTTGAAGAACTTTAAACACTGTAGTAAATAAAATACTAGCAGCCGCAGCCTCCTTCCTCCAGGAAACCCATGACTTCAATATTCAACTTCAAATTCCAAGTTAATTAAATAATCAAGTCTATCCTATTTACAAGCTAGAGGCTATATTTACCGCCTTACATGAATAGACTCATACCAAGACTCAACATTAGAGGCAATCTTCTTAATTTAAATGGTTGATCATATTCTAACAAGGACTTTGACTTTGCTCATCCTAAGATGATTCAATTACAGAACATGAGTAGGACTAGACTCCTTGTAGAACTTGAACTACAAGAGGAATCCCTCTCTAATTGGGACTCCTAACTCGACTAGGACTCTTTCAATAACTTGACCAAAACAAACCAAACTTCAAATCAAAAGTAGAACTTGGGTTACTACAATAGGAACCCCACTCTAATTAGGACTCCTACCTAGACTAGGACCCTTCCATAACTTAACAAAGAAAGACTAAAATAATAAAGTAAAGATGAACTCCTAACAAGATTCTGATTTGAGCTAGATCAGATTGGGTTGGACTAGGTCTACCCAAAATAACCCTATGCTGGAAGAATTTCCCCGGGTTGCTCATTGGCCACAGGGCACTGACAACCTGCCTGGGCCTTCTTTGGGTGGTCCTGGATCCAGTTCACGACACTGTAGTTGTTCCTTTCTATAGTTCTGTGTTGATGTTAATGGAGGATGCGAAGCAGTATTGTTAGTTCTATACTCAATGTCTATTCAGCAAAATATTATTGAAGTAATACCTATTCTCTGCTGTTCAAGTTGTTCTATGCTCTTTTGTTCCCTTATTTGTGTTTGATTGTGAGCTATATGCAGTAAGTGGTGTCAAATTTGCAGCAACAAGTCTATTGAGGTCTTAATAGTTTACAACCTCACACATAATGAAAATTGAAGTTGCTGTCCTTTGAGCTAGTCAATCCCTCTAGCAGTGTGAAACCTGTGTACAATTTTGGCTGTTCTTATTATTCCCTCATTTTACATATCCATTAAAAAATCTGTTTTGGTGATTATTTTTCTTTCACATTGTTAAACAAAGTCGATCCATCCATTTGATGTCGAGTTTCCAGTGTACCCTTTCATTTCTAACTGGTAAATTTCAGTTCAGATAGGTCCAACTTTGACTCACACATCTGCTCCTCCTATGAACATAAAATTCTGCCCCTATTGCTATGATTTTGAGATACCATAAGTGAGAGAGAGAGAGAGAGAGAGAGAGAGAGAGAGAGAGAGAGAGAGAGAGAGAGAGAGAGAGAGAGAGAGAGAGAGAGAGAGAGAGAGAGAGAGAGATGGCATAAATGTGATGAAAAACATCAAGACACTAAGACAAGACACCACAAATGATATCTGTCCATGCTCATCAGTAGCTAAACCTGTAATCAAAGGCTCTGCCTTTATCAAAGCATCTGCAAGATATTCCATCTGTAAAATAAGTGAAGGTCCCATCACGTCTGAATAGATGTCCTCATGATTAAGTATTATCAGTGAGTAACCCTAATTCAAATTGAAATAATTAGTAAATTACTAAAAGGCAGATGAAAGGATTAAACATTAAAGTTGTCAACAAGTTCAAAAACATGTTCTAGATTCTTACATGTTCGGAGGTTAAGGTATGATAGAAATGCAGAAAGTCCATGACATGATTTGAAGTGCCATTAGCAGCTACCTCCATAAGAGATATATCATTAATCACAATGGTAATGCAGGAGAGACATTGTTTACCTACAAACAACAATTAACAAAGTTACTAAACGTTCATCAATCATAAACCACACACAAAAAAAAAAAATCTGATCCAAGTTTTATGTGAGTAGAACTAAGAATATCTTCTATTAATCAACAACTACACTTTTGCATCAAACCACATTTACTTAAAAGCAAAACTGCTTCTCTCTGCAAAACAACACGAGATTGCATACCACAGAAGTCAAGATTATATCGGATATTAAATTTTAAATTTCATATGAATGTAATTAACCAATCTAACTACACATTCCATCAAAAATTCATAAAAAAAAAACATCTAAAAATGTGAAGCACTAATGTTTCTAGAAAAGATCAACCATTTAAATTAAGTATCCCAACGACACAATGAAAAAAAATAAAAAAAATAAGCAGTTAATGATTGACTAAATTATCAATAAATCGATAAAAATAACTTCCCAAAGCATCAACAAATAAAACACTAGTCAGGTCGATGTTGATATTCGAACCGTCGCTCCAACTTGAGTTTTGATATGAAAGCATCTCGTTCCTACACGATATTGCCTTTTTCCTTTTCACATTCTGTAACTTTAGACGAGTCCAATTCTCGGTCTTCACAATAAAACACTAGTCGGGTAAGTTGCAGGTCCCGACCAGTATGTTATGGGGTCTTACTAGAAAAATTGAGGCTCTGCAATCTTCTATGATGATAACCTGATCGTAGTATGTTCTCGACAGGTACATTGTAGGGTCTTACTGGAAAAATCTAAGGCCCTCTTTCTTAGGTCTCATTTGGAAAGCCCAAAGCCTTTATGAGGTCTTATTCAGGAAATCTGAAGCCCTGCTAGAAGGTCCTAGTTGGTCCTAACTGCAGCCTTGTCTTAGGAAGTCTCCTTCGAACGAAGCTGATGCATTGCCATACGAATTACCTAAGAAATTCCCTACTAAACGTTAGGAGGTCTCATTCGGGCATAGTCGATGCCTCTATGGGGTCTTATTCGGGAAATCCGAAGCCCTGCATCATAAATTCCCGAACATTATAAGTTCCCCACTGGTGCGTTATCGGGTCTTACTCGTAAAGTCCAAGGCCCAATCTCTTAAGTCTTAGTCGTTCAGAACCGAAACCTTGTTGGATGGTCTTAGTCGGTCGAAACCGAAGCCTTGTTGAAAGGTTTTAGTCGTTCGAAACCGAAGCCTTGTTGAAAGGTTTTAGTCGGTCGTAACCGAAGCCTCTACATAGAGAACTCTTGAAAAATCTTGTAAGCTTTTAGAGGTCCCACTCAGGTTTTAAACCGATGCCTCAACTTATTGATTCCTGAGAATTCTTTTAAGCTTTCCGAGGTCCTACTCGGGTTTTAAACCGATGCCTCTACCTAGAGATTTCTGAGAATTCTTCAAAAATTTCGGAGGACCCACTAGGGTTTAAACCTATGCCTCTACAAAGAGATTCTTGAGAATTCTTCTAAGTTTACGGAGGTCCCACTCGGGTTTTTAAACCAATGCCTCTACTTAGAGAATTCCTAAGAATTCTTTTAAGTTTTCGGAGGTCCGACTTGGGTTATAAACCAATGCCTCTACTTAGAGACTTTCATTAGAAAGTGAGAAAACCCTATTAGTCATTAGCAAATCTTCCATGGAGAAAAACCCCAATATCATTTACCGAAGACTGTATATTACTACAGCATGGAAAGCATCCAAATCAAGAATCAATATAAAGTCCCATTAATAGAACATGTGATTGTATGTGTGGGTGTGGGTATGTGTGTGTGTGTGTGTGTTTTTTTTTTTTTGGGAAGGGGAGATAGAGATGGCAAAAGTGTGTTGAAAAACATCAAGACACAAAGACAAGACACCACAAATGATACCGGTCCATGCACATCGGTAGCTGAACCTGTAATCAAAGGCTCTGCCTTTATCATAGCATCTTGAAAATATTCCATCTGTAAAATAAGTGAAGGTCCCATCATGTCTGAATAGATGTCCTCATGAATATTATCAGTGAACAACCCTAATTCAAATTGAAATAATCAATAAATTAAAAAATGGCAGATGAAAGGATAAAACATTAAAGTTGTCAACAAATTCAAAAACATGTTCTAAATTCTTACATGTTCTGAGGTTAAGATATGACAGAAATGCAGAAAGTCCATGACATGATTTGAAGTGTCATTAGCAGCTAACACCATAAGAGATATATCATCAATCACAATGTAATGCATCTCTTCTTGTATACATGAGAGACACTATTTACCTGCAAACAACCATTAAGAGAGTTACTAAACGTTCGTCTATCGTAAACCACACAAAAAAAAATCTGATCAAGTTTTATGTGAGTAGAACTTAAAATGTCTTGTATTAATCAACATCTATACTGTTGCATAAAACACCATTCACTCAAAAGCGAAACTACTTCTCTGTGCAAAACAACACGAGATTGCGTACCCCAGAAGTCAAGATTATATCGGATATTAAATTTTAAACCACAACACATTACAACGAACAATAATCGACAACCCAATTTCAAACTAGAGCACATCAAAAATATTAAAAGAAGTAAAAAAAATAGAATTAACACATCATCAAACCCATATGTAACTTGCCAACATATTTGTTGCCTCGATCGACGCCAAAACCTGCAACAGTTCTAAAACTACAAGCAGTAACACAATAAGTATATAACCATTAATTGATGGAATCAAACTCTAGTCATAAAAATACACACGTAAATATTTAAAATTAGAAAGAAACTCCCTATCTCAAATTTTGTTGCCAAGTTCATTACGGAAGCTCCACCAACAGATGTTAATGACTCCAAGCTCAATCTACAAAGGAAAATAATATATTTAAAGCAACAAAATTCAAAACTACAACGTCTACATATTGAAAAAATAATTTACTAAAAATATGATTTAGATATTATAAAGAATAATAAGTATGATTGCAAGTCAAATAACAAAACATCGCACTCGAAAACCTACAACCCGCAAAAGAAATACATAGTAAATGGCCCTTTGCGAAACCTGCGAATCATTCACTACAACATCAACAACAAATAAACTTCAAATAAAAGCACCGATAAATTTCATATGAATGTAATTAACCAATCTAACTACACATTCTGTCAAAAATTCAAAAAAATAAAAATAAAAAAAGGTCTAAAAATGTAGACCACAAATGTTTCTAGAAAGGATTAACCATTTAAATTAAGTCCCAACTTCACAATGGAAAAATAATAAATAAATAAGCAGTTAATGATTGACTAAATTATCAATAAATTGATAAAAATAACTTCCCAAAGCATCAACAAATAAATCAAAAATTTAAGGCAAGAGCAATGTATAAGTGACTTTCCAAAGCGAAACCCTTCACTTCAAATTGACAATGCACTCATCAATTCTTTGTAATTCTTCATCTTTTTCATTTCATCATCCTGAAAACTAATACAACAAATGAAGGAACTGAATGAATTATCCACTAACACAATTACAATATATATCGAAAGTATGCAACTAGAATAAATAGAAAATTAAAGAAAGACTAATAATTATAAGTATATTATTATAGACCGGCATAAAAATTAAGACTAGCTCAGACCAAAAACATTGTTTACCTGCAAACAACCATTAACAAAGTTACTAAACATTCGTCTATCACAAACCACACACAAAAAAAACCTAATCCAAATTTTATGTGAGTACAACTTAAAATATATTATATTAATCGACAACCAATAATTTTGCTTTAAACACCATTCACTCAAAAGTGAAACTGCTTCTCTCTGCAAAACAACATGAGATTGCATACCACAGAAGTCCAGATTATATCGGATATTAAATTCTAAACCACAACACACTACAGCAAGCAATAATCGAGAACCCTATTTCAAACTAGAGCACATTAGAAAAATAAAAAAAAATAAAACAAATAGAATTAACATATCATCAAACCCGTATGTCACTTGCCAACATATTTGTTGACTCGATCAATGCCAAAACCAGCAATAGTTCTACAACTACAAGCATTAACAAAATAAGTATATAACCATTAATTGATGGAATCAAACTCTAGTCATTAAAATACACCTGGAAATATTTATAACTCCGGAGGTGAGGGACTGTTTGCACTTTCTTAAGGGAGAGAAAGAGGTTGAAGAACTTGAAACACTGCAGTAAATACAATACCAGCAGCCGCAAGCCTCCTTCCTCAGGAAACCCATGACTTCAATATTCAACTTCAAATTCCAAGTTTATTCAACAATAAAGTCTATCCTCTTTAGAAGCTAGAGGTTCTATTTACAACCTTAAATGAATAGACTCATACCAAGACTCAACATTAGAAGCTGACTTAGACTAGGAGTCGTATGGGACCTACGACTAATATTCTAACAAGGATTTTGACTTTGCTCATCCTAAGATGATTCAAATTACAGAACATGAGTAGGACTAGACTCCTTGTAGAACTTGAACTACAAGAGGAATCCCTCTCTAATTGGGACTCATAACTCGACTAGGACTCTTTCAATAACTTGACCCAAACAAACCGAACTTCAAATCAAAAGTAGAACCTGGGCTACTACAATAGGAACCCCTCTCTAATTAGGACTCCTACCTAGACTAGGACCCTTCCATAACATAACAAAGAAAGACTAAAATAATAAAGTAAAGATGAACTCCTAACAAGATTCTAATTTGAGCTAGATCAGATTGGGTTGGACTATGTCTACCAAAAATGCCCCTATGCTGGAAGAATTTCCCTTGGTTGCTCATTGGCCACAGGGCACTGACAACCTACCTGGGCCTTCTTTGCGTGGTTCTGGATCCAGTTCACGTCACTGTAGTTGTTCCATGCTGTAGTTTTGTGTTGATGTTAATGGAGGATGCGAAGAAGTATTGTTAGTTCTATACTCAATGTCTATTCAGCAAAATATTATTGAAGTAATACCTATTCTCTGCTGTTCAAGTTGTTCTATGCTCTTTTGTTCCCTTATTTGTGTTTGATTGTGAGTTATACGCAGTAAGTGGTGTCAAATTTGCAGCAACAAGTCTATTGAGGTCTTAACAGTTTACAACCTCACACATAATGAAAATTGAAGTTGCTGTCGGCAAGCATGTTCCTTGGTAAATTTGAGTTCAGCTTGGTCCAACTTTGACTCACCCCTGCTCCTCCTATGAACATAAAATTCTGCCCCTATTGCTATGATTTTGAGATACCATTAGAGAGAGAGAGAGAGAGAGAGAGAGAGAGAGAGAGAGAGAGAGAGAGAGAGAGAGAGAGAGAGATGGCATAGTGTGATGAAAAACTTCAAGACACCACAAATGATACCTGTCCATGCACATCAGTAGCTAAACCTGTAATCAAAGGCTCTGCCTTTATCACCAAGATCTGCAAGATATTCCATCTGTAAAATAAGTGAAGGTCCCATCACGTCTAAATAGATGTCCTCATGATTAAGTATTATCAGTGAGCAACCCTAATTCAAATTGAAATAATTAGTAAATTACTAAAAGGCAGATGAAAGGATAAAACATTAAAGTTGTCAACAAGTTCAAAAACATGTTCTAGATTATTACATGTTCGGAGGTTAAGATATGATAGAAATGCAGAAAGTCCATGACATGATTTGAAGTGCCATTAGCAGCTACCATCATAAGAGATATTTCATTAATCACAATGGTAATGCAGGAGAGACACTGTTTACCTACAAACAAGAATTAACAGAGTACTAAATGTTCGTCAATCATAAACCACACAAAAAAAAAATTTATGATCCAAGTTTTATATGAGTAGAACATAAAATATCTTCTATTAATAACAACAACTACACTTTTGCATCAAACACCATTCACTCAAAAGCGAAACTGCCTTTCTCTGCAAAACAACACGAGATTGCATACCACAGAAATAAAGATTATATCGGATATTAAATTTTAAATTTCATATGAATGTAATTAACCAATCTAACTACACATTCCATCAAAAATTCAAAAAAAAAAAAAAAAAAAAAACATCTAAAAATGTTTAGCACTAATGTTTCTAGAAAGGATCAACCATTTAATTAAGTATCACAACAACACAATGAAAAAAAAAATAATAAATAAATAAGCAGTTAATGATTGACTAAATTATCTATAAATCAATAAAAATAACTTCCCAAAGCATCAACAAATAAAGAAAAAATTTGTTGCAATAGCAATGTATAAGTGACTTTCCAAAGCGAAACCCTTCATCTTTTTCATTTCATCATCCTGAAAACCAATACAACAAATGAAGGAACTGAATGACTTATCGACTAATACAATTACAACATATATCGAAAGTATGTAATGAGAATAAATATAAAATTAAACAAAGACTAATATTTATAAGTATTATTATAGACCAGCATCAAAATTAAGACTAGCTTAGACCAAACAACACTGTTACCTGCAAACAACCATTAATTGAGTTACTAAACGTTTGTCTATCATAAATCACACACAAGAAAAACCTGATCCAAATTTTATGTGAGTACAACTTAAAATATCTTGTATTAATCGCCAACTACACTTTTGCATCAAACACCATTCACTCAAAAGCAAAATTGCTTCTCTCTGTGAAACAACACAAGATTACATACCACAAAAGTCAAGATTATATCTGATGCGTCCAAAATTTGCTCAGCCTTTGGGTCTTTGATGAATCACCTGCAAAAGACTGTTAGACGTGGCCCGACCGTGAGGTCGGGAGGCCACCTCCAAAGGCTAAGTCAGTTATGGAACTGATCTCAAAGCTCTCGTGAGTTGCAGAGTAGAAATCAAATACGATAGTAAGGGAAATGATTCAGATACCTCTGCTTTGTGAGACCCTTAAGTTTATAGTGGGTTTACCTGTTGTTCTCCATTGTTGGATTCGTTCATGATCCTTCTTTGTGGTCGTTCGGTTGTAGGGATTTTCCCCTTTTCTCAGGGGTGGAAGCGGTTTCCATGATTAACATGATTGTCCACTCCTCACAATAGTAATAACCATTTATAACTCAACCACGTATAGGGTCACGTCTATATCTATAAGTGTTGAGTCAGTCATCCTCACCCAACTAATGGTTTAAACCAAGAACCAGTCCCGACCATGCCATTGCCGTTGCTAACCGGGATCTATGACCTGACCGTGGTTGAGCCGGGTTCGCTAATATTTTATCCACATCATAAGCCCTGCAAGCCAAGTGTTAAGGAGAAGCCCCAGACCGAATTCTTGATTTGCTTCCCAATCTCGATCAGACAAAACGTCATTTCATTCTTGAAATGTCGCATTTATGACTATCTGAGCATCTGTTCAGCAGTGACCCCTCGAGCCGCCTTGACTCCTGTTATGTGTGCGTCGAACGCCTTGTAGTCATTGGGAAGCATTGCCATCATTGCTTTCACGTTCAGACTGTCAGCGATCATCATCCAATGATGGGCATGGATCCGGTTCATTCGATGTTGATATTCGAACTATTGCTCCAACTTGACTTTTGATATGAAAGCATCTTGTTCTTACACGATATTGCCTTTTTCCTTTTCACATTCTGTAACTTTAGACGAGTCCAATTCTTAGTCTTCACAATAAAACACTAGTTGGGTAAGTTGCAGGTCCCGACCAGTATGTTATGGGGTCTTACTAGAAAAATTCGTGGCCCTGCAATCTTCTATGATGATAACCTGATCGTAGTACATTCTCGACAGGTACATTGTAGGGTCTTACTCGAAAAATCTAAGGCCCTCTTTCTTAGGTCTCATTTGGAAAGCCCAAAGCCTTTATGAGGTCTTATTCAGGAAATCTGAAGCTCTGCTAGAAGGTCCTAGTCGATCCTAACCGCAGCCTTGTCTTAGGAAGTCTCCTTTGGGCGAAGCCGATGCATCGCCATATGAATTTCCTAAAAAATTCCGTACTAAACGTTAGGAGGTCTCATTCGGGCATAGTCGATGCCTCTATGGGGTCTTATTCGGGAAATCCAAAGCCCTGCATCATATATTCTCGAACGTTATAAGTTCCCCACTGGTGCATTATCGGGTCCTACTCGTAAAGTCCGAGGCCCAATCTCTTAGGTCTTAGTCGTTCAGAACCGAAACCTTGTTGGATGGTCTTAGTCGGTCGAAACCAAAGCCTTGTTGAAAGGTTTTAGTCGGTCATAACCGAAGCCTCTACATAGAGAACTCCTGAAAAATATTCTAAGCTTTTAGAGGTCCCACTAAGGTTTTAAACCGATTCCTAAACTTATTGATTCTTGAGAATTCTTCTAAGCTTTCGGAGGTCCTACTCGGGTTTTGAACCGATGCCTCTACCTAGAGATTCTTGAGAATTCTTCCAAACTTTCGGAGGACCCACTAGGGTTTTCGACCGATGCCTCTACCAAGAGATTCCTGAGAATTCTTCTAAGCTTACGGAGGTCCCACTCGGGTTTTTAAACCGATGCCTCTACTTAGAGAATTCCTGAGAATTCTTCTATGTTTTCAAAGGTCCCACTCGGGTTATAAACCGATGCCTCTACTTAGAGAATTCCTGAAAATTCTTCTAAGATTTCAGAGGTCCCACTTAGGCATTGCCGAATCCACATCTTCACATCAAAGTCTTAGACTTTCATTAGAAAGTGAGAAAACCCTATTGGTCATTAGCAAATCTTCCATGGAGAAAAACCCCAATATCATTTACCGAAGACTGTATAAAACTACAGCATGGAAAGCATCCAAAGCATGAGTCAACATAAAGGTCCATTAATAGAACATGTGATTGTATGTGTGGGTATGGGTATGGGTTTTTTTTTTTTTGGAGAAGGGGGGGGGGGGGGGGGGGAGAGAGAGAGAGAGAGAGAGAGAGAGAGAGAGAGAGAGAGAGATGGCAAAAGTGAGATGAAAAACATCAAGACACTAAGACAAGACACCATGCACATAAGTAGCTGAACCTGTAATCAAAGGCTCTACCTTTATCACAGCATCTGGAAGATATTCCATCTGTTAAATAAGTGAAGGTCTCATCATGTCTGAATAGATGTCCTTATGATTAAGTATTATTAGTGAGCAACCCTAATTCAAATTGAAATAATCAGTAAATTACTGAAAGGCAAATGAAAAGATAAAACATTAAAGTTGTCAACAAGTTCAAAAACATGTTCTTAATTCTTACATGTTTTGAGGTTAAGGTATGACAAAAATGCAGAAAATCCATTACATGATTTGAAGTGCCATTTGTAGCTACCACCATAAGAGATATATCATCAGTCACAATTGTAATGCAGCTCTTCTTGTATATAGGAGAGACACTCTTTACCTACAAACAACCATTAACAGAGTTACTAAACATTTGTCTATAATAAACCACAAAAAAAAAAAAAAAATTCTGATCCAAATTTTATGTGAGAAGAACTTAAAATATCTTGTATTAATCGACAACTACACTTTTGCATTAAACACCATTCACTCAAAAGGGAAACTGCTTCTCTTTACAAAACAACACGAGATTGCATACCACAGAAGTCCAGATTATATTGAATATTAAATTTTAAACCACAACACACTAAAGCGAGCAATAACCGAGAACCCTATTTCAAACTAGAGCACATGAGAAAAATTAAAACGAATAAAACAAATAGAATTAACATATCATCAAACCCGTATGTCACTTGCAAACATATTTGTCGACTCGATCCATGCCAAAACCAACTACAGTTCTAAAACTACAAGCATTAATAAAATAAGTATATAACCATTAATTGATGGAATCAAAATCTAGTCATTAAAATGCACCTGGATATATTTATAACTTTGGAGGCGAGGGACTGTTTGCACTTTCTTGAGGGAGAGAAAGAGGTAGAAGAACTTGAAACACTGCAGTAAATACAATACTAGCAGCCGTAGGCATCCTTCCTCAGGAAACCCATGACTTCAATATTGAACTTCAAATTCCAAGTTTATTCAATAATCAAGTCTATTCTCTTTACAAGCTAGAGGTTCTATTTACAGCCTTACATGAATAGACTCATACCAAGACACAACATTAGAAGTAGACTCAGACTAGGAGTCGTACGGGACCTACGACTCATATTCTAACAAGGATTTTGACTTTGCTTCTCCTAAGATGATTCAAATTACAGAACATGAGTAGGACTGGACTCCTTGTAGAACATGAACTACAAAAGGAATCCCTCTCAAATTGGGACTCCTAACTCGACTAGGACTCTTTCAATAACTTAACCAAAACATACCAAACTTCAAATCTAAAGTAGAATGTGGGCTACTAAAATAGGAAACCCTCTCTAATTAGGACTCCTAGCTAGACTAGGACCCCTCTCTAATTAGGACTCAAGTTGTTCTATGCTCTTTTGTTCCCTTATTCGTGTTTGATTGTGAGTTATATGTCGTAAGTGGTGTCAAATTTGCAGCAGCAAGTCTATTGAGGTCTTAACAGTTTACAACCTCACTCAAAATGAAAATTGAAGTTGCTGTCTGCAAACTTGTTCCTGTGGAATTCCCTTATGTTTGATCAAGCTAGCTTGGTATTTGAGCTAGTCAATCCCTCTAGCAGTGTGAAACCCGGGTACAATTCTAGATGTTTTTATTATTCCCTCATTTTACTTATCCATCAAGAAATCTATTTGGGTGATAATTTTTCTTTCGAGTTGTTAAACCAAGTCGATCCATCCATTTGATGTCAAAGTTTCAGTGTACCTTTTCATTTCTAATTGCTAAATTTGAGTTCAGCTTGGTCCAACATTGACTCACACATCTGCTCCTGCTATGAACTTAAAATTTTGCCCCTATTCCTATGATCTTGAGATACCATAAGTGAGAGAGAGAGAAAGATGGCAGAAGTGCGATGAAAAACATCAAGACACTAAGACAAGACACCACAAATGATACATGTCCATGCACATCAGTATCTAAACTTGTAATCAAAGGCACTGCCTTTATCACAGCATCTGCAAGATATTTCATCTGTAAAATAAGTGAAGGTCCCATCTCGTCTGAATAGATGTCCTCATGATTAAGTATTATCAGTGAGCAACCCTAATTCAAATTGAAATAATCAGTATATTACTAAAAGGCAGATGAAAGGATAAAACATTAAAGATGTCAACAAGTTCAAAAACATGTTCTAGATTCTTACATGTTCGGAGGTTAAGGTATGACAGAAATGCAGAAAGTCCATGACATGATTTAAAGTGCCATTAGCAGCTACCACCATAAGAGAAAGAAACTCTCTATCTCAAATTTTGTTGCCAAGTCCATTATGGAAACTCCACCAACAGACAATGCACTCATTAGTTCTTTGTAATTCTTCATCTTTTTCATTTCATCTTTTTGAAAACCAATACAACAAATGAAAGAACTGAATGATTTATCCACCAACACAATTACAACATATATAGAAAGTATTTAACGAGAATAAATAGAAAATTAAACAAACACCAATAATTGTAAGTACTATTATAGAGCAGCATCAAAATCAAGACTAGCTCAGACCAAACAACATTGTGCACCTACAAACAAACATTAACAGAGTTACTCAATGTTCGTCTATCATAAATCGCACACAAAAAAATCCGATCCAAAATTTTATGTGATTAAAACTTAAAAATTCTTCTATTAATCAACAACTACACTTTTGCATCAAACTCCATTCACTCAAAAGCAAAACTTCTCATCCTTTCGGTCTTTAATGAATCACCTGCAAAACAGTGTTAGATGTGGCCTTTCGGTCTAGTCGGGTAACTTGCAGGTCCCAACCAGTATGTTATGGGGTCTTACAAGAAGAATTCGAGGCCCTGCAATCTTCTTTGATGATAACCCGATCGTAGTATGTTCTCGACAGGTACATTATAGGGTCTTACTCAAAAAATCGGAGGCCCTCTTTCTTAGGTCTCATTTAGGAAGCCCGAAGCCTTTATGGGGTCTTATTCAGAAAATCCGAAGCCCTATTAAAAGGTCTTAGTCAGTCGTAACCGCAGACTTGTCTTAGGAAGTGTCCTTTAGGTGAAGCCGATGCATCGCCATACGAATTTCCTACGAAACTCCCTACTAAGTGTTAGGAGGTCTCATTCGGGCATAGCCGATGTCTCTATATTGTCTTATTCGAGAAATCCAAGCTCTTGCATCATAAATTCCCAATCGTTGTTAGTTCCCCACCAGTGCGTTATTAGGTCTTACTCGTAAAGTCCGAGGCCCAATCTCTTAAGTCTTAGTCGGTCAGAACCAAAACCTTGTTGGAAGGACTTAGTCGGTCGTAACCGAAGCCTTGTCGAAAGGTCTTAATTGATCGGAATTGAAGCCTTGTTGGAAGGTCTTAGTTAGAGATTCTTGAGAAATCTTCTAAGTTTTCAGAGGTCCCACTCGGGTTTTAAACCGATGCCTCTAATTAGAGAATTCCTGAGAATTTTTCTAAGCTTTCGAAGGTCCCACTCGGGCGTTGCCGAAGCCTCATCTTCGCATCAAAGTCATAGACTCTCATTAAAAAGTGAGAAAACTCAATTGGTCATTAGCAAATCTTCCATGGAGGAAACCCCAATATCATTTAACGAGGACTATTTAAAACTATAGCATGGAAAGCATCCAAATCAAGAGTCTACATAAAGGCCCATAAAAAGAACATGTGATTGTATGTGTGGATGTGGGTATGTGTGTGTGTGTGTGTGTGTGTGAGAGAGAGAGAGAGAGAGAGAGAGAGAGAGAGAGAGAGAGAGAGAGAGAGAGATGTCAAAAGTGTGATGAAAAACATTAAGATACTAAGAAAACACATCACAAATGATACCTGTCCATGCACATCAGTAACTAAACCTGTAATCAAAGGCTCTGCCTTTATCATAGCATCTAAAAGATATTCCATCTGTAAAATATGTTAAGGTCCCATCACGTCTGAATAGATGTCCTCATGATTAAGTATTATCAATGAGTAACCCTAATGCAAATTGAAATAATCAGTAAATTATTAAATGGCAGATGAAAGGATAAAACATTAAACTTGTCAACAAGTTCAAAAACATGTTCTGAGGTTAAGGTATGACAGAAATGCAGAAAGTCCTTCACATGATTTGAAGTACCATTAGCAGCTACCACCATAAGAGATATATCATCAATCACAATGGTAATGCAAATCTTCTTGTATACAAGAGAGACACTGTTTACTTGCAAACAACCATTAACAAGGTTACTAAAATGTCTATCTTAAACCACAGACAAAAAAAAAAAAAAAAAAACATATCAAAACTTTATGTGAGTACAACTTAAAATATCTTGTATTAATCCACAACTACACATTTGCATCAAACACCATTCCCACAAAAGGGAAACTGCTTCTCTCTGCAAAACAACACAAGATTACATACCATAGAAGTCAAAATTATATTTGATATCTTTTATTAATCCACAACTACACTTTTGCATCAAACACCATTCACTCAAAAGCGAAACTGTTTCTCTCTGCAAAACAACACAAGATTACATACCATAGAAGTCAAAATTATATTTGATGCATCCAAAATTTGCTTAGCCTTTGGGTCTTTGATGAATCACTTGCATAACAGTGTTAGACATGGCCGGACCGTGGGGTTGGGAAGCCACCTCCGAAGGCTAAGTTAGTTATGGAACTCATCACAAAGATTTGGCGAGTTGCAAGAACGAAGTTAAATACGATAGTAAGGGAAACGATTGAAATACCTCTTCTTTGCGAGACCCTTTAGTTTATATAGGGTTTACCTCTTGTTCTCCATTGTTGGATTTGTTCGTGATCCTTCTAGGTGGCCGTCCGTTTGTAGGGTTTTTCCCCTTTTCTCGAGGGTGGAAGCAATTTCCATGATTAACACGATTGTCCACTCCTCATTGTAGTAATAACCGTTTATAACTCAATCATGTATTGTGAACTCTTCAGGGTCACGTCTATATCTATAACTGTTGAGTAAGTCATCCTCGCCCAACTGATGGTTTAAACCAAGAACCAGTCTAGACCATGTCATGGGCGTCGCTAACCGGGATGTATCACCCGACCGTGGTTGAGCCGGTTCGGTAATATTGTATCCATATCATAAGCCCCCCAATCCGAGTGTTCGGGAGAACCCCCAGACCGAATGCTTGGTTAGCTTCTCAATCTCGTTTAGATGAAACGTCCTTTCATTCTTGAAATGTCACATTTATTGCTATCTGAGCATCTGCTCAGCGGTGACCCCTTGAGTCGCCTGGACTCCCGTTATCTACGCGTCAAACGCCATATAGTCATTGGGAAGCATTGCCATCATTGCCTTCACGTTCAGACTGTCAGCGATAGTCAGCCAGTGATGGGCATCGATCTGGTTCCTTCGATGTTAATATTCAAACCGTCATTCAACTTGACTTTTGATCTGAATGCATCTCGTTCCTACACAATATTACCTTTTTCTTTTTGACATTCTATAACTTGATACGGCTAACTTGAGTTGAGTCCAATTCTTCGACCAGTATGCTATGGGGTCTTACTCAAAAAATTCAAGGCCCTGCAATCCTCTTTGATGATAACCCGATCGTAGTATGTTCTCAACAGGTACATTATAGGATTACTCGAAAAATCTGAGGCTCTCTTTCTTAGGTCACATTCGAGAAGCCCGAGGCCTTTATTAGGTCTTCTTTGAGAAATTCGAAGCCCTGCTAGAAGGTCTTAGATAGTCGTAACCACAACTTGGTCTTAGGAAGTCTCGTTTGGGCAAAGCCGATGCATCGTCTTAGAAATTTCCTAAAAAAATCCCAGCTAAGCGTTAGAAGGTCATATTCAGCCATAGTCGATGCCTCTATGGGGTCTTATTCGGGAAATTTGAAGTGATGCATCATAAATTCCCGAGTTTTGTAAGTTCCCCACCAATGCATTACTGGGTTTTACTCGTAATGTCCGAGGCCCAATCACTTAAGTATTAGTCGTTCGGAACCAAAGCCTTGTTGGATGGTCTTAGTCGGTTGGAACCGAAGCCTTGTTGGAAGTTCTTAGTCAGTCGTAACCGAAGCCTCTACTTAGAGAACTCCTGAGAAATCTTTTAAGCTTTTGGAGGTCCCACTTAGGTTTTAAACCAATGCCTCTACTTGGTGATTCCTGAGAATTCTTCTAAGCTTTCGGAGGTCCCACTAATGTTTTAAATCGATGCCACTACCTAGAGATTCCTGAGAATTCTTTTAAGCTTTCGGAGGTCCCACTTGGGTTTTAACCGATGCCTCTACCTAGTGATTCTTGAGAATTCTTCTTAGCTTTTGAAGGTCCCACTCGGGTTTTTAAACCGATGCCTTTACATAGAGAATTATTGAGAATTCTTCTAAGCTTTCGGAGGTCCCACATGGGTTTTAAACTGATGCCACTACTTAGAGAATTCCTGAGATTTCTTCTAAGCTTTCGAAAGTCCCACTCGGGTGCTGCTGAAGCCTAATCTTCACATCAAAGTCTTAGACTTTCAGTAGAAAGTGAGAAAACTCAATTGGTCATTAGCAAATCTTCCATAGAGGAAAACCCCAATATCATTCACCAAAGACTGTTTAAAATTACAGCAAGGAAAGCATCCAAATCAAGAGTCAACATAAAGGCCCATTAATAGAACATGTGATTGTATGTTTTGGTGTGGGTAAGTGTGTGTGGGTTTCTAGTTTTTTTCTTTTGGGGGGGGGGGAGGGGGTGGGAGAGTGAGAGAGAGATGGCATAAGTGTGATGAAAAACATCAAGACACTAAGACAAGACACCACAAATGATACTTGTCCATGCACATCAATAGCTAAACCTGTAATCCAAGGATCTGCCTTTAACAAAGCATCCGCAAGATATTCCATCTGTAAAATAAGTGAAGGTCCCATCACGTCCGAATAGATGTCCTCATGATTAAGTATTATCAATGACCAACTCTAATTCAAATTGAAATAATCAATAAATTACTAAAAGGCAGATGAAAGGATAAAACATTAAAGTTGTCAACAAGTTCAAAAACATGTTCTAAATTCTTACATGTTCTCAGGTTAAGGTATGACAGAAATGCAAAAAGTCCATGGCATGATTTAAAGTGCCATTAGCAGCTACCACCATAAGAGATATATTAACAATCACAATGGTAATGCAGCTCTTCTTGTATACAGGAGAGACATTGTTTACCTGCAAACAACCACTAATAGAGTTACTAAACATTTGTCTATCATAAACCACAAAAAAAAAAAAAAAAAAATCTAATCCAAATTTTGTGTGAGTAGAACTTAAAATATCTTGTATTAATCAACAACTACACTTTTGCATCAAACACCATTCACTCAAAAGCGAAACTGCTTCTCTGTGGAAAACAACACAAGATTGCATACCACAGAAGTCAAGATTATATCGGATATTAAATTTTAAACCACAACACACTACCGTGAGCATTAATCGAGAACCCTATTCCAAACTAGAGCACATCAAAAAATTAACATAAATAAAACAAATAGAATTAACACATCATCAAACCCGTATGTCACTTGCCAACATATTTGTCGAGTCGATCCACGCCATAACCGGCAACAACTCTAAAACTACAAGCAGTAACAAAATAAGTATATAACCATTAGTTGATGAAATCAAACTCTAATCACAGGTAAATAGTTAAAATTAGAAAGAAACTCCCCATCTCAAATTCTGTTGCCAAGTCCATTACGGAAGCTCCACCAACAGATGTTAAAGACTCCAAGCACAATCTACAGAGGAAAATAATATATTTTAAGCACAAAACTTCAAAACTACAATGTTTGCATACTGAAAAAATAATTTACTAAAAATATGATTTAGATATTATAAAGGAGAATAAGTATGATTGCAAGTAAAATAACAAATCATTGCACTTGAAAACCTAGAACCCACAAACAAAATGCAGAGTAAATGGCCCTTTGCGAAACCTGTGAATCATTCACTACAACATCAACAACATAGAAACCACTAATAAAAACACCGATAAATTTCATATGAATGTAATTAACCAAATTCAATTACACATTCCATAAAAAATTCAAAAAATAAAAATAAAAAATAAAAAAAATAATAAAAATGTGGAGCTCTAATGTTTCTAGAAAGGATCAACCATTTAAATTAAGTATCCCAACAACACAATGGAAAAAAAATAATAAATAAATAAGCAGTTAATGATTGACTAAATTATTAATAAATCGATAAAAATAACTTCCCAAAGCATCAACAAATAAATCAAAAATTTGAGGCAATAGCAATGTATAAGTGACATTCCAAAGCGAAACGCTTCACTACTATTTGACAATGCACTCATCAATTCTTTGTAATTCTTCATCTTTTTCATTTCATCATCCTGAAAACCAATACAACAAATGAATGAACTGAATGATTTATCCACTAACACAATTACAACATATATCAAAAGTATGCAATGAGAATAAATAGAAAATTAGAGAAAGACACTATTTACCAGCAAACAACCACTAACAAAGCTACTAAATGTTCGTCTATCATAAACCACACATAAAAAAAACCTAATCCAAATTTTATGTGAGTACAACTTAAAATATCTTGTCTTAATCAACAACTACACTTTTGCATCAAACACCATTCACTCAAAAGCGAAATTGCTTCTCTCTGCAGAACAACACAAGATTACATACCACAGAAGTCAAGATTAAATCTGACGCGTCCAAAAATTGCTCAGCTTTGGGTCTTTGACGAATCACCTGCAAATCAGTGTTAGACGTGGCCCGACCGTGGGGTCGGGAGGCCACCTCCGAAGGCTAAGTTAGTTATGGAACTCATCACAAAGCTCTGGCGAGTTGAAAAGCAGAAATCAAATACGATAGTAAGGGAAACGATTCAGATACCTCTGCTTTGTGAGACCCTTGAGTTTATATTGGGTTTACCTCTTCTTCTCGATTATTGGATTCGTTCATGTTCCTTCTTGGTGGCCGTCCAATTGTAGGGTTTTCCAATTTCTCGGGGGTGGAAGCGGTTTCCATGATTAACATGGTTGTCCACTCCTCATAGTAGTAATAACCGTTTATAACTCAATCACGTATCCCAAACTCTTCAGGGTCACATCTATATATATAAGTGTGGAGTTAGTCAACCTCAGCCAACTGATGGTTTAAACCAAGAATCGGTCCCGACCATGCCATGGCCGTCGCTAACCGGGATCTATGACCCGACCGTGGTTGCGCCGGGTTCGCTAATATTTTATCCATATCATAGGCCTCCTAAGCCGAGTGTTTGGGAGAAGCCCCCTGCCCTGAATGCTTGGTTTGCTTCTCAATCTCGATCAGACAAAAAGTCCTTTCATTCTTGAAATGTCGCATTTATTGCTATCTGAACATCTATTGAGCGGTGACCCCTTGAGCTATCTGGACTACCGTTATTTGCGCATCGAACGCCATGTAGTCATTGGGAAGCATTGCCATCATTGCCTTCATGTTTGGACTGTCAACAATAGTCAGCCATTGATGGGCATGGATCTGGCTCGTTCGATGTTGATATTCAAACCGTCGCTCCAACTTGACTTTTGATCTAAATGCATCTCGTTCTTACACGATATTGCCTTTTTCTTTTTGACATTTTGTAACTTTATACGACTAACTTGAGCCGAGTCCAATTCTCCGTCTTCACAATAAAACTCTAGTCAGGTAAGTTGTAGGTGTCGATCAATATGTTGTCTTACTCAAAAAATTCGAGGCCCTGCAATCCTCTTTGATGATAACCCTATTGTAGTGTGTTCTCTACAGGTACATTATAGGGTCTTTCTCGGAATATCCGAGGCCATCTTTCTTAGGTCTCGTTCGGGAAGCCCGAAGCCTTTATTGGGTCTTGTTTAGGAAATCTGAAGCCCTGCTAGAAGGTCTTAGTCATTCGTATTGCAGCTTTGTCTTAGGAAGTCTCCTTCTAACAAACCCAATGCATCGTCTTAGGAATTTCCTAAAAAATTCCCTACTAAGCGTTAGGAGGACTCATTCGGTTATAGTTGATGCCTCTAAGGAGTCTTAATCGGGATTTTGAAGCGCTGCATCATAATTTCCCAATCTTTGTAAGTTCCCCACCGGTGCGTCACTGGGTCTTACTCCTAAAGTCCGAGGCCCAATCTCATAAGTCTTAGTCGTTCGGATCTGAAGCCTTGTTCAATGCTCTTAGTCGGTTCGAACCGAACCCTTGTTGGAAGGTCTTAGTCGGTTGTAATCGAAGCCTCTACTTAGAGAACTCCTGAGAAATCTTCTAAGCTTTTGGAGGTCCCACTCGGATTTTAAACCAATGCCTCAACTTAGTGATTCCTGAGAATTCTTGTAAGCTTTCGGAGGTCCCACTCAGGTTTCAAACCGATGCCTTTACCTAGAGATTCCTGAGAATTCTTCAATGCTTTCGGAGGTCCATTTTGGGTTTTAAACTGATGCCTCTACCAAGAGATTCTTGAGAAATCTTCTAAGCTTTCAGAGGTCCCACTCGGGTTTTTAAACGGATGCCTCTATTTAGAGAATTCCTGATAATTCCTCTAAGCTTTCGGAGGTCCTACTCGGGTTTTAAACTGATGCCACTACTAAAATAATTCCTAAGAATTCTTCTAAGCTTTCGGAAGTCCCACTTGGGTATTGCCGAAGCCTCATCTTTGCATCAAAGTCTTAGACCTTCACTAGAAAGTGAGAAAACTCAATTGGTCATTAGAAAATCTTCCATGGACGAAAACCACAATATCATTTACCGAAGACTGTTTAAAACTACAACATGGAAAGCATCCAAATCAAAAGTCTACATAAAGGCCCATTAATAGAACATGTGATTGTATGTGTGGGTGGGTGGGTGTGTGTGTGTGTGTTGGGGGGGGGGGGGAGAGAGAGAGAGAGAGATGGCATAAGTGTGATGAAAAACATCAAGACACTAAGACAAGACACCACAAATGATACCTGTCCATGCACATCAGTAGCTAGATCCGTAATCAAAGACTCTGCCTTTATCACTGCATCTGCAAGATATTCCATCAATAAAATAAGTGATGGTCCCATCACGTCTGAACAGATGTCCTCATGATTAAGTATTATCCGTAAGAAACCCTAATTTAAATTTAAATAATCAGTAAATTACAGAAAGGGAAATGAAAAGATAAAACAACAAAGTTGTCTACAAGCTCAAAAACATGTTCTAAATTCTTACATCTTCTGAGGTTAAGGTATGATAGAAATGCAAAAAGTCCATGACATGATTTGAAGTGCCATTAGCAGCTACCACCATAAGAGATATATCATCAATCACAATGGTAATGCAGCTCTTCTTGTATACAGGAGAGACACTCTTCACCTACAAACAACCATTAACAAAGTTACTAAATGTTCGTCTATTATAAACCACACACAAAAAAATATGATCCAAATTTTATGCAAGTATAACTTAAAATATCTTGTATTAATCGACAACTACACTTTTGCATTAAACACCATTCACTCAAAAGCGAAACTGCTTCTCTCTGCAAAACAACACGGGATTAATCGAGAACCCTATTTCAAACTAGAGCACATGAGAAAAATGAAAAGAAATAAAACAAATAGAATTAACATATCATCAAACCCGTATGTCACTTGCAAACATATTTGTCTAATTGATCCACACCAATACCGGCAATAGTTCTAAAACTACAAGCATTAACAAAATAAGTATATAACCATTAATTGATGGAATCAAACTCTAGTCATTAAAATACACCCAGAAATATTTATAACTCTGGAGGTGAGGGACTGTTTGCACTTTTTTGAGGGAGAGAAAGAGGTTGAAGAACTTGAAACACTGCAGTAAATACAATACAAGCAGCCGCAAGCCTCCTTCCTTAGGAAACCCATGACTTCAATATTCAACTTCAAATTCCAAGTTTTTTCAATAATCAAGTCTATCCTCTTTACAAGCTAGAGGTTCTATTTACAGCCTTACATGAATAGACTCATACCAAGACACAACATTAGAAGTTGACTCAGACTAGGATTCGTACGGGACCTACGACTCATATTCTAACAAGGATTTTGACTTTGCTTATCCGAAGATTACAAAACATGAGTAGGATTGGACTCCTTGTAGAACTTGAACTACAAGAGGAATCCCTTCAAATTGGGACTCCTAACTCGACTAGGACTCCTTCAATAACTTAACCAAAACAAACCAAACTTCAAATCTAAAGTAGAATTTCGGCTACTAAAATAGGAACCCCTCTCTAATTAGGACTCCTAGCTAGACTAGGACCCTTCCATAACTTAACAAAGAAAGACTCAAATAATAAAGTAAAGATGAACTCCTAACAAGATTCTGATTTAAGCCATATCATATTGGGTTGGACTAGGTCTACCCAAAATGCCCCTATGCAAGAAGAATTTCCCCGGGTTGCTCATTGGCCACAGGGCACTGGCAACCTGCCTGGGCCTTCTTTGGGTGGCCCAGGATCCAGTTCATGTCACTATAGTTGTTCCTTGCTGTAGTTTTGTGTTGACGTTAATGGAGGATGCAAAGCAGTATTGTGAGTTCTATACTCGATGTCTATTCAGCAAAATATTACTGAAGTAATACCCATTCTCTGTTGTTCAAGTTGTTCTATACTCTTTTGTTCCCTTATTTGTGTTTGATTGTGAGCTATATGCCGTAAGTGGTGTCAAATTTGCAGCAGCAAGACTATTGAGGTCTTAACAGTTTACAACCTCACTCATAATGAAAATTGAAGTTGTTGTCTGCAAGATTGTTCCTGTGGAATTCCCTTATGTTTGATCAAGCTAGCTTGGTATTTGAGCCAGTCAATCCCTCTAGTAGTGTGAAACCCGGGTACAATTCTGGATGTTCTTATTATTCCCTCATTTTACTTATCCATTAAGAAATCTGTTTTGGTGATTATTTTTCTTTTGAGTTGTTAAACCAAGTCGATCCATCCATTTGATGTCAGAGTTTCGGTGTACCTTTTCATTTCTAATTGGTAAATTTGAGTTCAGCTTGGTCCAACATTGACTCACACATCTGCTCCTGCTATGAACTTAAAAATTTGCCCCTATTCCTATGATCTTGAGATACCATAAGTGAGAGAGAGAGAGAGAGAGAGAGAGAGAGAGAGAGAGAGAGAGAGAGAGAGAGAGAGAGAGAGAGAGAGAGAGAGAGAGAGAGAGAGAGAGAGAGAGAGAGAGAGAGAGAGCTAAACCTGTACTCAAAGGCACTGCCTTTATCACATCATCTGCAAGATATTCCATCTATAAAATTAGTGAAGGTCCCATCTCGTCTGAATAGATGTCCACATGATTAAGTATTATCAGTGAGCAACCCTAATTCAAATTTAATCAGTAAATTACTAAAAGGCAGATGAAAGGATAAAACATTAAAGATGTCAACAAGTTCAAAAACATGTTCTAGATTCTTACATGTTCGGAGGTTAAGGTATGACAGAAATGCCGAATGTCCATGACATGATTTAAAGTGCCATTAGCAACTACCACCATAAGAGAAAGAAACTCTCTATCTCAAATTTTGTAGCCAAGTCCATTATGGAAACTCCACCAACAGACAATGCACTCATCAATTCTTTGTAATTCTTCATCTTTTTCATTTCATCTTTTTGAAAACCAATACAACAAATGAAGGAACTGAATGATTTATCCACTAACACAATCACAACATATATTGAAAGTATGCAATGAGAATAAATAGAAAATTAAACAAACAGCATCAAAATTAAGACTAGCTAAGACCAAACAACACTGTGCACCTACAAACAACCATTAAAAGAGTTACTCAACGTTCGTCTATCATAAATCGCACACAAAAAAATCTGATCCAAAATTTCATGTAATTAAAACTTAAAAATTATTCTATTAATCAACAACTACACTTTTGCATCAAACAACATTCACTAAAAAGCGAAACTACTTCTCTCTGTCAAACAACACGAGATTGCATACCATAGAAGTCAATATTATATCAGATATTAAATTTTAATCCACAACACACTACAGCGAAAAACAATCGAGAACCCTATTTCAAACTAGAGCACATGAGAAAAATTAAAACAAATACAACAAATAGAATTAACATATCATCAAACCTGTATGTCAATTGCCAACATATTTGTCGACTCAATCCATGCCAAAACCGCAACAGTTCTAAAACTACAAGAATTAAAAAAATAAGTACATAACTAATAATTTATGGAATCAAAACTCTTGTCATAAAAATACACAGTAACTATTTAAAATTAGAAAGAAACTCCCTATCTCAAATTTTGTAGCCAAGTCTATTACGGAAGTTCCACCAACAAATGTTAAACACTCCAAGCTCAATCTACAGAGGAACATAAAAATATTTTAAGCAAAAAATTCAAAACTTCAACGTCTGCATATTGAAAAAATAACTCACCGAAAATATGATTTAGATATTATAAAGAATAATAAATATGATTGCAACTGAAAAAAAAAACATTGCACTCGAAAATCTACAAGCCGAAAGAAAAATGCATAGTCCATGGCCCTTTGCGAAAACCTGTGAATCATTCACTACAACATCAATAACAAAGAAACCACTAATAAAAACACTGATAAATTTCATATGAATGTAAATAACCAATCTAACTAAACATTCCATCAAAAATTTTAAAAATGTGGAGCACTAATGTTTATAGAAAGGATCAACCATTGAAATTAAGTATCCCAACGACACACTGAAAAAAAATTAATAAATAAATAAGCAGTTAATGATTAACTAACTTATCAATAAATCGATAAAAATAACTTCCCAAAGCATCAACAAATAAATCAAAATTTTGTGGCAATAGCAATGTATAAGTGACTTTCCAAAGTGAAACCCTTCACTTTTATGCACTCATCAATTCTTTGTAATTCTTCATCTTTTTCATTTCAACATCCTGAAAACCAATACAACAAATGAAGGAACTGAATGATTTATCCACTAAAACAATTTCAACATATATCGAAAGTATGCAATGAGAATAAATAGAAAATTAAACAAAGACTAACAATTATAAGTATTATTATAGACCAACATCAAAATTAAGACTAGTTCAGACAAAAAAACACTATTTACCTGTAAACAACCATTAACAAAGTTATTAAATGTTCGTATATCATAAACCACACACAAGAAAAAACCTGATCCAAATTTTATGTGAGTACAACTTAAAATATCTTTTATTAATCGACAACTACACTTTTGCATCAAACACCATTTACTCAGAAGCGAAAATGCTTCTCTCTGCAAAACAACACAAGATTACATACCACAGAAGTCAAGATTATATCTGATGCATCCAAAATTTGGTCAGCTTTTGGGTCTTTGATAAATCACTTGCAAAAGAGTGTTAGACGTGGCCCGACTGCGGGATCGAGAGGTCAGCTCCTAAGGCTAAGTCAGTTATGGAACTGATCACAAAGCTCTAATGAGTTATAGAGCAGAAATCAAATACGATAGTACGGGAAACGATTCAGATACTCTACTTTGTGAGACCCCTTAGTTTATATAGGGTTTACTTCATGTTCTCCATTGGTGGATTCATTCATGATCCTTCTTGGAGGCCATCCGATTGTAGGGTTTTTCAATTTCTCAAGGGTGGAAGTGGTTTCCATGATTAACACGATTGTCCACTCCTCATAGTAGTAATAACCGTTTATAACTCAATCACGTATCCCAAACTCTTCAGGGTCACGTCTATATCTATAAGTGTTGAATCAGTCATCCTCACCCAACTGATGGTTTAAACCAAGAACCGGTCCCTACCATGCCATGGTTGTCACTAACATTTTATCCATATTATAAGCCCCCCAAGCCGTGGGTTTGGGAGAAGCCCCTAGACCCAAATGCTTGGTTTGCTTCCCAATCTCGATCAAAAGAAGCGTCCTTTCATTATTGAAATGAGGTATTTATTGCTATCTGAGCATTTGCACAATAGTGACCCCTTTGAGCCCCCTGGACTCCCGTTATCTACGTGTCGAATGCCATGTAGTCATTGGGAAGCATCGCCATCGTTGCCTACGGTGAGTAATATCCGTGACTCTAGTGTGAAGGATACCGGAAAGGATCCCGAGAGGGGAGGAATGGACGTATCTGGTGTAACATCTAGCCCAAACCTAGCCCGGACACCCTATTTATTTTGGGATATAAAAAGACTTGTTCAATGTTAGACCTTAAAAGTTGGACTTTAATTTCAATATTATTATCTTTGAAAACCTTAGGAAGCCATGTCAGACCTTTCCCTTAGGGTAGATCTGTAATGTTTGGCCTTATCCTACCTTGGCCCGGCCCGGGACCTATTATGTTTATAGGTCCGAAGACCCAAATTGGGGGAAAATATACTTGTGGACCCTTTTGGTTGTTGATTTGGAGTCGGAACCCAAGCCCGTGGATATTGACGATGATGCCCCTCACTTGAGAGCATTGTTAGTGTTAGTTTTGAATCTGCGCACCGAAGAGGGGTGAATTATTTGAAATACCAAATGAACTTCTGTGCTCAATCAGAATATATTTCTGGAAACTAGACTTCTTTATGGACTTGTAGGAGAAAACCCCACTCCATTTGACCCCATATAGCCCTCCAAATCCCTGTCCGAAGTTGCTGAACTGTGTCTGGCAAATCCTGCTTGCGCATCGAAGAAGGTGAGCTTAGTTGGTGGACATAATGACCTCACATGCTTGATCCAAAGGTATTTATGGAAACTAGACTTCTTTATTGACTTGTAGGAGAAAACCTCTCTCAATTTGACCTTGTATAGCCCTCCGAATCCCTGTTCGAAGTTGCTGAACTATTTCTGGATTTTCTGCTGAAACCTGTTACCTATTTTGGTCGATGGTTTTGGTCGATACCATCAACCAAGGACCATCGACCAAAGTTGTCCAGAATCGAGAAAAAGATGCTTTTTGGATATTCCTTCATCTATTTAAGTGAAACCTTGAACCTAGAACGATATTTCACTCATTTCAACACCTGAGAACGTGGGAAGGCTCCTCTTAGGCTCCTCCTTAGCTTGGGTGATGACCTTCTACAAGAATCCTTGTCTCTCTTCTCCAACTACCATCTTCTAAGGTATGATTCTCTCTCTTGCTCTCTATTCTATTCACTTCCCTTCTTCTTTTACTGATGAGACCATGGCCAAGGTGCTGCAACCTTGCAAACACCTTGCCATGAACGTCTCTTCCCATTTATACTTGCTTTTCCTTCATTCTTGCTATGCTTCACTTGCATCTTGATCCTTACATATACATTACCATGATTCCTTGCTTAACAACTTGATTTCTTATACTAAACTGAGATGTGGAGTATGATTAGTCTAATCTCTGGCTTGCAAATGATTGTAATCATGTTCTTAACCTATTCCCCAAGTAATTCTCTAGCTTCCCTTTCAATTACATCAATTTCTCATGAATGCTAGGATTCTTGTCTTTAGAACATAGGACCTCAATTTGGGGGTTTTCATTTGGACCATTGGATTGTGATAATACTTGCTAGGTAGTGTTCTTACATTGTTATTAATCATCCCTCCAAGTTTCAGATCGATCCGAACCCCGGAAGACCCATTTCGGACCAAAATCCCCAAAATCCACTATTCTGTCCCGAAGACAATTTTGTTCGATCCTTTTGGTCGATACCATCGACCAAGACCATCGACCAAACTTGTTGCTGACAGCAACCTTGCTCCGTTTTGATCCGTTTGACATCCGATCTTCCCGACTTCTTCTCTAACTTATTATTGATGTTTGTTTAGGGTCTTAACAATTCTTTTGGACTAATTCTTGGTATTCTCAATTCATCATCAATTCAACCCAAGATAAGGATGGTTATCTCCATAAACATATAGATCATCAACTTATGATTTATGTTCTTATTTATGAATAGAATCTCTTGATTTCTTTTAATCGTTATAAGACTGTGATATATGTGTTAGAACAGTAGTATTGAAATCTTTATACTCTTGTCATGTTACATTACTATTCTTGTTTACTTATGTCTATGATGATTCATTTCAATATCATGATTTAACTTGTATTATGAAGATGTATTGGATGCATGAGAAGTGATGAACTTGAATATGTGATTGCCTACGCATAACTTGGGATTGGGGAGTGTCCTATTGACGCTTCTGTCCTTGGGCACCGGAGGGAATAGTATGGGATGTTCTCCGAAGGTGCCTATCGACTCTTTCCCGGGTTATTGGATGACATACATAGGACTGTCTAGTGGTTTGGCTAGGATGTCCCTGTCGTATCAGACCCGAATCTGAAGGGCATTGAGACCGAACGACCCGTGGTAGCAGTGGGGATTTGTGGGCACTCAAGACCGGTAACCAACCCGTGAGAGGTCATAAATCTCATTGTGGGAACCATTTATTGGTAGGGTTGCAAATGGATAGACTTGGGCTCACGGGCACTCAAGACCGGTAACCAACCCGTGAGAGGACGTGAGAGCTTCCTGTTTACTATTTGTGGATGACCAATAGGGTTGATGAGTCCGTAATCCGGGATTACGCCGACTCTAGTGAGAAGGATACCGGAAAGGATCGCCGGGGGCGAGGAATGGACGTATATCGGATCTGAGTTGATATGATTGAGTAGATGACTTGTATTGGGCTAGGCTTTACTGTGACATGCGCCAATACTTATACCAAATGGTGATGTGAGAGAGTGGTGACTAAATCCCCAACCATGGTTTTTTGAGAACTTTACCGATATTCCCCGGGCATTCCCAAGATATGGAACGGGAGAGTGACAGACGACCCAGAGAAGTATGGTGCTATGACTTAAAGCATGTCTACCTTAGAGACCAGCATTCATAGAGTTAGAACCATACTTGCATCATGTGTTCCATATCATATTGCATCATGTTATGGCTTGTATCATATGGTTTATATTTTATGGAATGACTACCTTGCTGAGTTCTTTCGAACTCACTCCTTTTTGCAACATATTTTGTTAGACTTTCCTGCAGGTACTACCACTGTTGATTGTGGCAGTCAACCCTCTGGAGGCCAAGTTGAAGACTTGTATCATACTGGTGGCGATGAACCAGTTGATAAAGACGAGTAGACCGAGATCGGGACTTTTTGTAGCAGTTCAGTTTTATATTGTGTGTTAGGGATGGGATGTCGCCTCATTCCCTTTTTAACCTTTTATTTGAATTGTCGGGACTATAGCTTAGTTGTTTCACTTGTTATTTGGTGAATCGGTTGTAACCTTTACTTTTAGTCGTTTCATCTTCCGCTAATATTATAGGACGGGTTTCCTCCCTCCATTTTACACTTGATTGTTTATACTAATGAAACCCTTTCCGCACTTTGATGTTATTTGTGAATCCTTCTGAGGTACTTTCTCGACTTTTATTATTGAATTATTTGGAAATAAGGAATTGTTCTTGCTTTTGATTATATTATTGTGCTAAGTGACTATGATCGTTCCTAAACTTGATCGGCGGGACTGTAATTCACTCCCCGGGTAATCCAGATAGGGTATCCCCTTGGTGGATTTAGGGCGGGATGTGACATCTGGAACTGACATGATATGACTAAGTAGATGAATTGCATTGGGCTAGGCTTTACTTTGACATGTGCCAATACTTAGACCAAATGGTGATGTGAGAGAGTGGTGACCGAAACCCTAACCATGGATTTGTTCGAGAGGGATGTAGGACCCAATTCCCCCCGGTGATGAGTGACTGAGACTACCTAAAGAAGTATGGTGCTATGGCTTAAAGCATGTCTACCCTAGATGACCAGCATACTTAGGGTTAGAATCATATATCATCATTGTCTCATATCATATTGCATCATGCTATGCTGTGCATCATATGATTTGTGTTATTATGGAATAACTTTCCTTGCTGAGTTCTTTTGAACTCACTCCTTTTTGCAACATATTGTGTTAGACTTTTCTATAGGTACTACTACTGTTGACTATGACGGTCAACACTATGAGGACTAAGTTGGTGACTCATACCACTTTGGCTACGGTGACTACATCGGTGAAGGCTATCAGTTCAAGACTCATATTTGTCAGGAGTAGATTCGGCCTGGCTTAGTTTCTTATGATTATGTTATTGAGGAGACATTGTATAAGTTAGAAGAAACTATAACTTAGTTGTTTACCTTCTTATTTCTTGGAGATCTGGTTGTAATCTTTACCTTATTTCGATCTACCTTCCGCACACGTTTGTAGAGTATATTTCCACTATACTCTATAGTTGTCTTTTGATTTGGTACTTGTTATTCTGCACTCTGATATTCTTTGTGATCCTTATGTGATCATTTCTTAACTTTTATTATTAGATTACTTGAATACCATAATTTGTTCTTGCTTTTGATTTTATTATTGTGCTAATTGGATATGATCGTTCCTAAACTGGATCTGTTGGGCTATGGATCACTCTCGAGTAACCCAGATAGGGTACCCCCTGGGTGGGTATTGGGTGGGATGTGACACCATGGAATGTCCCGAGGGATGACAGACCCACTACCAACTGGAGCCGAGTGACTGAGACTTACCCAAAGAAGTATGCTGCTATGACTTAAAGCATGTCTGCCAATAGAGACCAGCATACATAGAGTTTAGATGCATACATACATTATCTATTTCATATTGCATTGCATCTTGTTATGTTCTGTAGCATGTTATTTATGTGGTTATGAGTTAACTTGCCTTGCTGAGTTCATTCGAACTCACTCCTTTTTGTGCAATCTTTTTGTTAGATTATTCTACAGGTATTGATTATTATGAAGGACAATACGATGAAGCGTACTACACGCAAGGTACTGGCAACAATGAAGATCACACTGATGATCCCTCGAGCGATCAAGTTGCGTACTGCGATTAGATGTAACGTAGAGTTGGAACATCTATGTTGGATTGATGAAGTCCACTATTTTGAAGATGTTATCTATAGGATAGAAAACTCGTAGTTCAGTTTGACTTTCTTTCTTTGTTTTCCTTTAGAAACGGTTGTAATTCTTTTTAGACTTACGTGCTACATTCTGCTGTAACTGTGGAGTGAGTTTCTGCCTCACTCTACCTCTTTTGATGTGCTTACATCTATTATCATTTTCCGCACTTTGATTATACTGATATTCATTTTGTAAAATCCAGCCCAACCCTAACCAGGACACCCTATTTGTTTTGGGTGAAGAAAGACTCATTTAATGTTAGACCTTAAAGTTGGACCTTGATTTCAGTGTTATTATCTTTGAAAGCCTTAGGAAGTCATGCCAGACTTTTCCCTTAGGGTAGATCTGTAATATTCGATGTAAAATCCGACCTTATCCTAACCCTGACCCTGCCCGGATTTTTTACTGTTGTAGGTCCGAAGACCTGAAGTGGAGGTAGAAGAGACTTGTGGGCCCTCTAAGTTGAAGATTTGATGCTTGATCCGGAGCCTATGGACATTGACAGTGATGCCCCTTACTTGAGCACATTGTAAGTGTTTAGTGAAAATCTGCACATCAAAGAAGATTGAATTAGTTGAAGCACCTATTGAACCCCCGTGCTCAATCCGAAGGTAATTCTTGAAACTAGACTTGTTGATTGACTTGTAAGAGAAAACCCAATTCAATTCGGATCTGTCTGGCCATTCAAATCCACATTCTAAGGTTGCTGTCAGCCTTGGTCGACTGCTAGGTCGACTGACCAGTTGACCAGCAGTTATGAAATTCGAAAATTTACAAAATTACTTACCATTTTGACCCTACCTTTTTGGGTGAATGAAGGTCTACCCCAATAATTGGCACTCCAAAGAACGAAGAGTGACACTCTCTTGGCCCTCTCTTGGTGTTTGTGTAGATCCTTGATTCCAATCATTGGTTTTCCATCTCAATCATCAACTCAATGTATGATTTATCTTATTCTTCTTCTAATCTACTCAATCTTTTATTAATTTATAATCTTTGGATCATGGTTGAAGTGCTGCAACCTTGCAAACACTTGGCCATGAGCTTCCCCATTCATTTCCATCAATCTCAATTCATTCTTGCTATGATTATGTTCACCTACATTACAATCCCATGATTCCTTTCATTTCAACCTAGTCTTTAGTTCAAATTGAAGTGTAGATGTATGCTAGATTGAATTACTATTGATTCATGATCCTAATTTAATTCTTATCATCCCCTTAATTGATTCCCCATCAATTCTTACTATTGCAATCAATTCCAATTCAATGTGTGATGTTTAGCATATAGAACATAGGGTTTCGATTTGGGTATTCACAATTGGACCGTTGGATCGTGATAATTTTTGGTGTGTAGTGTCCCCATATTGCCATAATCATGCCCTCCAAGTTTCATGTCGATCAGAGCACCGGAAGATCAGTTTCGGGCCAAATCCCCAATTCTGCCCGTTACTGTTTAGCTTTGGTCGACTGACAGTCGACAAGCCAGTCGACCAAGATATGACAGCAACTCTGTTTTTGGCCGAAATGCTTCGTTTGACCTCCCATTCGATTGCTTTCTTCTCTAATGTTTATTATATGTTGTCTAGGGTACAAACACTGACTTTTGGACTATTCTTGGTGACTCTTGATTTTATTCCTGACTCGATTAAGGTAAGGACGGTCGTTACCTCAAGTACGTTGACTGTGCAAATATACTTCTACTTTGGAAATTTAGTAGATATACTTCATATGTGTACTCCTTAACCATGTATGACTGTTGTATGCATTTTTATCAGTAATAGCATGTTACATGTCTTTCGGAATATCATGCTTCATTATTCTTTATGATTATGTATATGATTAATCATGTTATGATATGCCTTTGTTTATATGAAAAATTATTGATCATGTATGATATGATGAGATTGAACTTGTGAATGACTACGTATGACTTGGGATTGGGAAGTGTCCTACCGACACTTCTGTGCTTGGACATCGGAGGGAATAGTATGGGATGTTCTCCGAAGGTGTCCATCGACACTCTCCCAGGTTATTGGATGACATACATAGGATTGTCTAGATGTATGGCTAGGACTATCCTTGTTGTATCAGACCCAAATCGGAAGGGTATTGAGACCGAATGACCCATGGTAGGGTATGGTTGATGGGCGCTCAAGACCAGTAACCACCCCGTAAGAGGACATAAACCATACCGCGGATACCCGAAAGGGGCCATTTATTGGTAGGGTTGCAAATGGATAGACTTGGGCTCACGGGTGCTTAAGACTGGTAACCAATCCGTGAGAGGACGTGAGAGCTTCCCATTTACCATTTGTGGATGACCAATAGGGTTGATGAGTCCGTAGTCCGAGTTGGTTGTAGCCATAGGATACACTGACTCTAGTGTGAAGGATGCGGAACCGAGTTGGTCGGTGCCATAGGGAAAGTATCCAAATCTGACATGATACGACTGAGTAGATGACTTGCATTGGGCTAGGCTTCGCCATGACATGCGCCAATACTTATACCAATGGTGATGTGAAAGAGTGGTGACTTAATCCCCAACCATGGTTTAGGATGAGGACTTTACCCAATTACCCTGGCAGACCCAAGATATCACGTATGATTGAGGGGGAGTGACAGTCGACCTAAAGAAGTATGGTGCTATGGCTTAAAGCATGTCTACCTTAGAGACTAGCATACTCGAAGTTAGAATCATATTTCATTATTGTCTCATATCATCTTGCATCATATTGTGACTTGTATCGTATGATTCGTGTATTGTGAAACGATTCGCCTTGCTGAGTTCTTTGAACTCATTTCCTTTCTGCAATTGTTTTTGTTAGACATCTGTAGGTACTGAAGACATTGATGGCTCCTACTATGAGGCGGCGCAGGATCCCTCATACTACGGTGAACGTCCTGGCTATTACAAAGACTATGGTGAAGGTGCCGAGGGTGATTACCCTCTATACTAGAGTTAGTCCGACCTTGATTTGGGAGAGGCCATGCTTAGTCTCCTTTGTGTACACTTATGAGGATACTCTATACTTGACGGAGGAGACTCTAGCCTAGGGGCCTTGTGTCTTTTTGGAACCCGGATATGTTGTAATAACTCTTTTGGATTTACTCTTTGATGTTGGGATTTGTAATAGAATTGATTAACCATTTCCGCTGCTTTGGAGAAGGAGTGACTTTTGATCACTCTCTTTCCCTTTTGAGATTTTCTTGATATGTACTTGATACTTGATATTTTCCACACTCTGATTGATTATCTTTTCTTATTCACTTGATCTGATTATTACTTGCTTAAAACCTTGATTTTATTGTTCATGATTATGTTATCGTGTATGTGGGAGGCATGGCCGCTCGATCCTTGATCCTCGGGCTGTGGATCACATTCCCGGGTATGCAAGATAGGATACCGGCTGGGTGGATGTGACATCCGACCTTATCCTAACCTTGACCCGGCCCGGAATCTGTTATGTTTGTAGGTCCGAAGACCCGAAGTGGGGCAAAAAGAGACTTGTGGACCATTTTGGTTGATGATTTGGTGTCGAAACCCAAGCCCATGGACATTGACGATGATGCCCCTCACTTGAGAGCATTGTCAGTGTTAGTTTTGAATCTGCACACCGAAGAGGGGTGAATTATTTGAAATAACTAATGAACTCCTATGCTCAATCTGAAGGTATTTCCCAAAACTAGACTTCTTGATGGACTTGTAGGAGAAAACCCCACTCAAGTTGACCCCATATAGCCCGCCAAATCCCTGTCCGAAGTTGTTGAACAATGTCTGGAAAATCCTGCTTGTGCATCGAAGAAGGTGAGCTTAGTTGGTCGACCTAATGAATTTCCATGCTTGATCCGAAGGTATTTCTGGAAACAAACTTCTTTATTGACTTGTAGAAGAAAACCTCACTCAATTGGACCCCATATAGCCCTCTGAATCCCTGTTCGAAGTTGCTGAACAATTTCTGGATTTTCTGCTGAAACCTGTTTTGGTCGATCCTCTTTGGTCGATGCCATCAACCAAAGAGCATCGACCAAAGTAGCCCAAATTCAAGAAAAAGATGCTTTTTGGATATTCCTTCCTCTATTTAAGTGAACCCTCGAACCTAGAACCATATTTATTCATTTCAACACCTAAGAACGTGGGAAGACTCCTCTTAGGCTCCTCCTTGGCTTGGGTGATGATCTTCTACAAGAATCATTCTCTCTCTTCTCCAACTATTATCTTCTAAGGTATGATTCTCTCTCTTTCTCTCTATCCTACCCACTTCTCTTCTTCATTTTACTGATGAGACCATGGCCGAGGTACTGCAACCTTGCAAACACCTTGCCATGAATGTCTCTTCCCATTTATACTTGCTTTTCCTTCATTCTTGCTATGCCTCACTTGCATCTTGATCCTTGCATATGCATTACCATGATTCTTTGCTTAACAACTTGATTTCTTATACTAGACTGAAATGTGGAGTATGATTAGCCTAACTTCTGGCTTGCAATTGATTGTAATCTTGTTCCTAACCCATTCCCCAACTTATTCTCTAGCTTCCCTTTCGATTTCATCGATTTCTCATGAATGCTAGGATTTTTGTCTTTAAAACATAGGACCTCAATTTGGGGGTTTTCATTTGGACCATTAGATTGTGATAATACTTGCTAGGTAGTATTCTTACATTGTTATTAATCATCCCTCCAAGTTTCGGATCGATCCGAGCCCAGGAAGACCAATTTCGGACAAAAATCCCCAAAACACATTATGCAGCCTCGAAGACAATTTTGGTCGATCCTCCTTGGTCGATGCCATTGACCAAGACCATCGACCAAACTTGTTGCTGACAGCAACCTCAGCCAGTTTTGACCCGTTCGACATCCGATCTTCCCGATTTCTTCTCTAACCTCTTATTTAAGTTTGTTTAGGGTCTTAACACTATTATTAGATCATTCCTTTGTGACTCTTGGATCGTCATTGACTCAACTTAAGTTAAGCATGGTTATTACCATAATTACATGGATTATGTGAATTATGTCTCTATGTTGGAAACTTGATAGATTCACATTAATTGTTGTATTTCTAACATCATATGACTGCTGTATATACTTCAAGACAGTAGTACCATGTTATATATCATTTCGGTTATCATGATTATGTATTCTTGTTAATTACATATGTGATTGATCATGCTATATTATATCTTGTTTCATATGATGAAATATCATTTATGTATGATGTGATGGAATTGAGAATGTGATTGAATAGGTATGATTTGGGATTGGGGAATGTCCTATTGACATTTTTGTCCTTGGGCATCGAAGGGAATAGTATGGGATGTTCTCCGAAGATGCCCATCGATGCTTTCCCGAATTATTGGATGACATACATAGGATTTGTCTAGATGTATGGCTAGGATGTCCCTATCGTATCAGACCCAAATCGGAAGGGCATTGAAACCGAACGACCCGTGGTAGTAGTGTGGATTTGTGGGCGCTCAAGACCGGTAACCATCCCATGAGAGGACATAAATCGCATTGTAGATACCCGAAAGGGGCCATTTATTGGTAGGGTTGCAAATGGTAGACTTGGGCTCACGGGCGCTCAAGACCGGTAACCAACCCGTGAGAGGACGTGAGAGCTTCCCGTTTACTATTTGTGGATGACCAATAGGGTTGATGAGTCCGTAATTCGGGATTACGCTGACTATAGTGTGAAGGATACCGGAAAGGATCGCCCGGGGCAAGGAATGGACGTATATGGATCTGAGTTGATATGACTGAGTAGAAGACTTGCATTGGGCTAGGCTTTAGCTTGACATGCGCCAATACTTATACCAAATGGTGATGTGAGAGAGTGGTGACCGAATCCCCTACCATGGTTTGAGAAGACTTTACCCAACTACCACAACAGTCCCAAGATACGGAATGGGTTGAGGGGGGGAGTGACTGACGACCCAAAGAAGTATGGTGCTATGACTTAAAGCATGTCTACCAATAGAAACCAGCATACATAGAGTTAGATTCATACATGCATCATCTGTCTCATATCATATTGCATCGTGCTATGTTTTGTATCATGTAATTTATGTTATTATGTAATGGCTGCCCTTGCTGAGTTCTTTTGAACTCACTCCTTTTTGCAATATCTTCTGTTAGACTTTTGCAGGTATTACTACTGTTGACTATGATGGTCAACACTATGAAGACCAAATTGATAACTCTTACAGTACTGATTTGGTGATTACATTGGTGAAGACTATCAGTACGAGACTGATATTTGTTAGGAGCAGATTCGGCCTGGTCTAGTTTCTTATGATTTTGTTATTGAGGAAACATTGTATAAGTTAGAAGAAACTGTAACTTGGTTGCGCATCTTTTCTTTCCCTTCTTTTGAGAACTGGTTGAAGATGAAACCAAATTAAGCTTGTTGAAGAAGAAATCAAAGAAGAAGATGATAGATTACTAACCTTGTTGAAGATGAAACCAAATTAGTAACTAGGAGGAATGCTTGGGGATCTTCCTTGGGTTGAGAGGAGGCACTAGGGTTCTTCCCACGTTCACTAGCAATTGAGAATCCAAACAATAGGTTCAAGCTCTCGAGGATACTTCTTATTCTAGATCCGCTCTATCATCTCAATCAGGAAAAAGAGCTACAAGTACAAGAAAAGGAGGTGTTGTGCTTAAGGCTCGATTCAATAATGCCTTTTTCAGACCATCACATATCTGATTGATCAGCGGTTTAACACGAGGTTGCATTATATACAGGGTCCTAAGATCAAAACTTCCAAAAATAGAAATTCAGCAATCTGGGCATTTGGTCGATGCCTTGGTCGATCCCATCGACCAAAGGGTCTTCCTTCATCAAATTTCCGAATTTTGGGTCTCCGAGGTTAAATCCAACACTTGGGCCTATAGCCAACTTAGGGAAAGGTCTGAACTGACTTTCTAGGGTCTTCTAAACCTATCCACACTGAACTCTGGGTCCCACTTACAGGTCTAATATCCACAAGTCACTTCTTTATCCCAAAACAAATAGGGTGTCCATGCTAGGTTTAGAGCTGGATTCATATCATCACAGCCTTCATAAGAGAAATCTCACTTTGATGTCCTGATATAGGCAGCAGGTTCCCTGCAATGATCCGTGAGATGACTCGACATGATGGAAGCAACTCGGTCACTGACTCAACCCCGCTGCACTCCCCTATGCAAATGCCTGAGTAGATGAGAGCCCGCTCCTCCCAGTGAATGACATTGTCTGACTCTGGCCCCACTTGAACCATCTCCGATTGCTGTGTATGTAAGGAACGTTGAGGATGTGAGCAAGCTCCTCAGTGGTGAAGCGAATGTCTATAGTCTTTACCTGACTCTCCATGAAGAGCCTAGTATCATTCTCTCCCACTGACTCCTCATGGAAGGTCAGGTTGTTGTAGAACAACTTTACGAGTTTTGGATAGGCGGATTCATTCAAGAAAAGCGTACTCCTCCAACCTACCGCTGCAAACCTGTCCTCTATCTAGAACTGCTCGAGCTCTGAAGTCACAACCAGTCATCCTAACTCAATCTGGCGATGACTAAAGTAACCAAAGTAGAGCTCTGGTGCCTCTGGAGTCCTAAAGTAGTCTGGGTGTACTAGATCGTGTGCGTCACCTCGACCCTGTCCATGACCTCGGTAGCGAATATGAACTCTCCTACCTCCACGAGCAGCCATCTAGTGTGAAAACCTGATTTTTGGGTGAAAATGAGAGTTAGAATATGTCTATGATATACCCACAAGTGTAAAAATGCATAGTGAACAGTAGATCTAGGCCTAGACATGTTTTATGGAATAAAAGGAATGCTTTGCATCAAAGAAAACCTAGAAATGCAAGCGCATTATTGTTTCTCTCATCCAAACCATGGAAAAGAAGGGTTTTGAGAGAAGGTTACCTATGTAGCATGTAAAGATTGTATGGAAAGTAGATCCAAAGCCAATGGAGTCTCCAAAATGATTTCTTTAACCTAATAACGAAATCCACAAAGCCAAATGTTGTTTGAGAAGTGTAGAAGTGAAATGGGACCCAAAACCCGTACTTAAATTCGTTTCTATAGCGGTACATGGGGCGGTCGCTTGTGGCTGTTGATTGACCTAATAGACTGGCCCATTTTTTATTGCACAAAATTTTGGATTTTGGCTCTGTTTTGATTATTTTTGGATTTTGTGCTTAATGTTACTTCTGTATATTGGAAATTGCATTGAATTGGTGCATGTTTGGCTTGAAGAATCTTTTCCCGGACTTGACCTTACAGTGTTGTTAATTTTTGGATTTCTTTCCGCAGAATGGTTCAAGTAAGGAATCCCACTATAGTGAATGGTTAGGATGGTGAGAACAGCAGAGTTAATAATCAGGAAAATGCTGAGATTCCTATTGGAAATGTGGGTACTGAGACCCCGAGAACTGAAATGCTTCCTCCTGGTGGAAACCCTACTCCTTCGGACCTGCCTCTTGTAGTCTCTATTCAGGATGTGATGAACATTTTGGGAAACATGATGCATTAACAACAGAACTAGTTTAACACTATGATGCAAGGTTTCGCAATTGCTCAACAGAATACCTAAGCAGCTCAAAATCCTTTTAGGTTGCAAAAGACCAGACAAAGGCTTCCACACCTAACAATGAAGTCTTCCACATCATTCTTCATGCCGGGCCACCAAGAATATCCTTTCATATCTTGATACATCTTTACACTTTCAGGATGAATGGTGAAGATGGACTGATGGGCATCAGTCAAAATTTCATTTTTGAGGTCTTCACCACTGGAACACAAATTCTATCTCTGAAAACAAGAGCACCATCAAAGGCTTGGGAGAAATCTGTTACTTCCTTAGTCTTCGAGGTAATCAAGTCAATCTTCTTCTTCAATTCCAGATCAATCGACTGCAAAGCAACAATTTTGTCTCTCAAACTTAGTCGAACTGACACAGTTGACAAAACACCATTAGAATCTTCTGACACAACCTCCAGTTCAAATATGATAATAAAGAACAATAAGGGCTTACTGAGAGATGCCAGACCCACACTTTCTCGATTGTTCTTTCTACTCAAAGCATCAGCAACCACATTAGCTTTCCCTGGATGATACTGAATATCACAGTCATATTCCTTCACCAGTTCTAGCCATCTTTGTTGTCTCATATTCAACTCATTTTAAGTAAAGAAATACTTAAGACTTTTGTGGTCAGTGAAAATTGCTATCTTCTCACCATACAAATAGTGACGCTAGATCTTCAGAGCAAAAACCACTACAGCCAATTCCAAATCGTGAGTAGGATAGTTATGCTCGTAGTTCATCAACTGCCTAGAAGCATAAGCTACTACCTTCCCATGCTACATTAGAACACAACCCAAACCAACTTTAGAGGCATCGGTATACACTGTCAAACCTCCAGAGTCATTTGGTATTGTCAACACCGGAGTGTTAGTCAACCTCTTCTTGAGTTTTTGAAAACTCTCGTCACAGGCTACATTCCACTCAAACTTGATCCCCTTCCTAGTAAGCATCGTCATAGGAGCCGATAGTCTAGAGAAATTCTCAATAAAGCTCCTATAATAACTAGCCATACCAAGAAAACTTCAAATTTCAGTGACTGACTTGGGTCGGTCCCAATCTACCGCAGCTTTAACCTTCGCAGGATCAACTTTAATACCATTAGCAGAAACAATGTGACCTAAAAAGATAACCTTGGATAACCAGAAGTCACATTTGCTGAATTTGGCATACAACTTCTCTCTCAAACGCTGCAAAGCAAAACTCAAGTGCTCAACATGCTCTTCATTGCTCTTTGAATAAATCAGAATGTCATCAATGAAGACTATGAAAAATTTGTCCAAGACATCCTGAAATACTCGGTTCATCAGGTCCATGAATGCTGCCGATGCATTAGTAAGACCAAATGGCATGACTCGAAATTCATAGTGCCCGTATCTGGTCCTAAATGAGGTCCTGAAGACATCACTTGACTTTACTCTTAACTGGTGATATCTAGATCTCAGATCGATCTTCGAGAAAATAGCAGCACCTTTCAATTGATCAAACAAGTCATCAATCCTAGGAAGAGGATACTTATTCTTGATCGTCAACTTGTTCAATTCTCGGTAGTCTATGCACATCCGCATACTACCGTTTTTCTTCTTCACCATCAAAATAGGGGCTCCCCAAGGTGAAACATAGGGTTGGTTAAACCCTTTGTTTGACAATTCCTTCAACTGGGTTTGTAGTTCTTTCAACTCAGTTGGAGCCATCCGGTACAGAGCTTTCGAAACAGGGGCTCCTCCAGGAATTAGATCAATTGAAAATTCTAACTCCCTCTCTGGATGCAAACCAGACGAATCATCAGGGAAAACATCGGGAAAGTCCCTGACTACCCCAATATAGAAACTGCTTCGCACCTTCTGAAAATCTACAGAAGAGGAGAGGAGTCCAACATTTTCAGTCCAGTGTCTGACTTTCATAGTCGCAGCCACAACCTTCTTACTCAACTTCTCTTAGTTGCCTTGATATTCAAACAGACTATCATCTTTAGGATGAAATAGCACTTTCCTTTTAGAACGAAGGATGACTGCTCCATACTTTGACAACCAATCCATTCCAAATATCACATAAAAAAAATCTTTCATATCCAGCTTTATCAATCGGGCTTCCAAAATTCTACTAGCAATAGCTACTGGACAAGACTCAACCACTTCATCTAATCTAACCACAGATCGGGTAGGAGTACTAATAACAAGTCCTCTTTCCAACTTTGCAAGTGTAATAGAAATAAGACTCAAAAATGAAGATGCAATGAATGAATTGAGATGCACCAGTATCAAATAATACAAATGTAGAGGTAGATGATATTGGAATAATACCTGTCACTACATCATGATCTATCTCAGATTCTGTACCAGTAACACTGAACAATTTCCCAGAAGGGGCATTCTAAGTAGACTTTAACGCTGACATCTGAGGATTCGGCTTCTGAGTGCAGTTTCTGGAATAATGACCCGCTTTCCCACAATTAAAGCAAGTCAAATCCCTATTACCAACAGGAGCTGCTGAAGAAGGAACTATATGTCTCTGATATTCACCACTGGACGAGGATTAGCATATATCGGTCCAGTACCTTGACTACCTGCAACAAGACGTACCGGTCCACTGCTAGAACCATAGCTTGAGCCAGAGCTAAAACTAGAACTAGCACCTCTAGGCTGAAAAGTAGATGTAGTATAAGGGGCACGCCTAGAGAATCTCCTGTTACGGTCCACCAGGTTGTTCCGATTAGCTACAGATCGCTGGAGCTGATAATTTTCTCTCTCATTATCCTCCACTTTCTTAGCATTCTGAACCATCTCAACATAATCCACAATCGGCTGAATCACAAGATAAGTCTTCAGAGACGGTCTCAAACCCTTGAAGAATTTCTTTCCCTTCTCATGATCACCTCTAGATGCTTCAGAGGCAAAGAATAATAACTCTTCAAACTTTTGTTGATACCCAAGGACAATACTAGGTCCCCGTGTGAGAGTCATGAATTCAAACTCTTTAGCATCTCTCACAGACTCAAGAAAATAGTTCTTGCAAAAGGCTTCCTTGAAAATTTCTCAAGTAAGAACCGGGTGCAAAGCTTCCAGAACAGGTCGGTAGCATTCCACCAAGCATCAGCTTCATGCTGCAGTCTCTGTTCCGCACAAAAGATCTTTCGAGCTTCATTGCAATGGAGCTTGTGAAAAGCTTTCTCCATCTTTCTAATCCACTTGTTAGGGAACAAGGCATCCTTCGAAATTCCAGTGAAAGTAGGAATTTGAAGCTTCAAGAAATGCTCCATCAATCTCGCATGAGGTCCAGGGGCAAATCCGTCAACATAGGCACCAGCCACAATAGTACCAGCTCCAACTTCTTGTACGTAGTTGGAAGTGGGAGGACATTGCTATGGATTTTGTTGCAAGTCTACCCTGAACCAGCAAAGGGAATGACTCAGTGTGGGTGGTAGTGGACCGATTGACCAAATCGGCTCACTTCATTCCAATGAAGATCACCTATACTATAGACAAATTGGCCCGACTGTATGTTGATAATGTGATAAGACTGCATGGTGTGCCTTTTAGCATTGTGTCAGATAGAGATTCGAGGTTCACCTCTCATTTCTGGGATAGTCTGCAGAAAGCCTTGGGTACTCAGTTGAATTTGAATTTGAGTACTGTTCATCATCTGTAGACCGATGGACAATCAGAAAGGACCATACAAATTTTGGAAGATATGCTTTGAGCGTGTGTCATTGATATGAGTGGTAACTAGGATGACCACCTAGCTTGGTGGAGTTTGCATATAATAACAGTTATCAATCGATTAGTGGAATGGCCCCGTTTAAAGCTTTGTTTGGAAAGACTTGCAAAACTCCTTTGTATTGGGATGAAGTTGGGCAAAGGCATGTTCTTGGCCCTAATCTAATTGAAACCACAAGTACTATGGTGGATATGATTAGAGAAAGGATCAAAGTTGCCCAGTTTCGACCGAAGTCTTATGCAGATAAAAGAAGGTCAGATCTGGAATTTCAAGTCAGTGAGCGTGCGTTCTTGAAGGTTTCGCCTATGAAGGGAGTTATGTGTTTCAATATCAAAGTGAAGCTCAGCCCTAGGTGTATTGGTCCCTTTGACATTACTAAGAAGGTTGGACCAGTAGCTTACAGGTTGGCTCTGCCTCTTCTCTTGCTGATGTGCATGATGTATTCTGTGTAACTATGCTAAGGCAGTGCTTAGCAAGCGCAGAGCAGTTGCTCCAGCATGAACCGGAATGTTTGAGTGCAGATTTGACGTATGATGAAGAACCAGCTGAAATTTTGGACCAGAACGATAAGTAGTTGAGGAATCAGACTATATCTTTGGTGAAGATCAGATGGAAATGAAGCTTCTTGGGAAAAAGAAGATGAGATGCAAGAACTAGTCCCCCCATCTTTTCGAACTTATAAGTACGTTGTAATTTCGGGGATGAAATTTCTTTTAAGGGGGGAGGGATGTAACAACCCCCGTAATTCTAATCCATAATCCATAATGCAGGTCCTATAACTTGATGGTCTAGCCTGGTTAAGTTGTGGAGTGTCTGGATAGAAGTCCATGATCCATATCCAAAACCCATGGATCTGGATTCTCTTGATGATGAACCTGCCTTACTTGGAAGTTGGATCTTTGGTGGAAGGCAAGTGGTGTCTCGATATGTCTGGAATGAAGGTAAGACGTCCTCCATGTGTTGATTAGCGTTAGGTTGTGTTTGGGTTTCAACCCCTTGAGCAAAGCACCCTTGTATAGCAATGTACTAGGGGGTGGTTGCTTGAGGGGGTTGATTGAACCAAGCGTCTGCCAGGTTCTGCTTGCAGAAAAATACCCTAATTTGCCTCATGTTTGTTATAAATAGCAACCCTCGCCCTATTAACGCATTATTATATTCAGGATTTCTATTTTGGGCGTTTAGGCGGCAGTAGAAACATGCTGGAAGGTGGGTGAAGTGTTGATTGGGAACTGGAACATTTTCCCTTCTATTCTTGCTGATCTGGTTGAGGTAAGTGAATCCCCATTCACTCAGTCTCTCTCTTCAGATATTAAATAGTGTTGTTTTGTTCCCTTTTTGGTTGTTTGTGATCCTTCTTATTATGGTATTCCCTTTTTAATGTTCTTGATGGGATCATGTCCGAAAACGAATCCCTGCATTCGTGGAAAGAATGGATCCAATCAAACGAGGATTTTTGGTGATAGATTTGTGTTGATTTTAGGGTTTTGTTTTACCCCTTGATTATGGACTTGTTTGGTTCAAAATTTGGATTGAGATCATCCCAAAACCGGATTTAAATCGGATGATCAAAAGCCAGAGTTTCAAATTTGAACATTTTGTTTTGGGGCAGTTGCTCAAGGCGGTCCAAGTGACCGGTTGGGTTACAGTGAGTACTTGGCTTTTATCCGATTTGACTCATTTCTCTTATATGATCATGTAATGTTGTATTTAGGAGGACGCTGTCTTTGCTGAAAGTCTTATAATTATTTTTGGTTTGCGTTCTAAAGGACTTCTACTTACTTACAGGTAAGGATATACAGTCTTGTCTTTATGCAATGACTTGAACATGCTAGATCAGTGTCTTTCTTTACTATTCTTTAATCATATATCTTGTTGTAACTGTATAAAGCATGTTGATCTTATTGTATAATTGTTGTTCATGATGTTCTTTTATGTAATTTGTTATTTATGATATTGAACAACTAGTTGTGCTATGATGATGATTGGTGTATAGTTGAGATAGAAAGGGTATTCCATTGGGATATCTTGGCTTCAGATATCAGAGGGTTGAGGTATGGGACACATGCTCACTGATGCCTTTAGCACTATCTTGACTGCTGGATGACATACCTAGGGAGTCTAGATTTGCATGGCTAGGTACCCCACATACTACTACCCTTTCGGTAGGGGAATTGAAGTCGGATGACCCGTGATGATGGTGACGTGACTCTGTTTCATCCTACAGCGATAACTAATCCGTGCAGAGATTCAGTGGTCCACTGTTGTTCATGAAATGGTAGGGTTGCATATGTTAGGGTTGGGCTCATGGACGTCCAAGGAGCGGACCGAGTGTCATGAGGAGTCATGAGAGCATATTGCCCCAACAATATGTGGATGACCATAGGGTTAGGGAGTGGAGTCCAATAGCGGTAGCTAGTCCGTGATGGTTCTCATTTCTAGGTTGTGAAGGATACGGAACCGAGTTGATTGGTGCCATAGGGGAAGCATCTGGACTTCATGTAGTGTGTTACCATTACGACTTGCATTGGATTAGAAACCCCGACATGCGCTAGAACTCATTGCCAATGGTTGTGGTAAGAGAGTGTTGACTTAAACCCCAGCCATGGATTGTGCCAGGTGTGGACATACCCCTTTACCCAGGATCCCAATAAAGGTAATCAGTCCGTGAGGGATCAGAGTGACTAGACCTGTCACATCCCGCCCAAAATCCACCAAGGGGGTACCCTATCTGGATTATTCGGGGGAGTGAATCACGGTCACGTCGATCAAGTTTAGGACGATCATAGTCACTTAGCACAATAATATAATCAATAGCAAGAACAATTCTTTGTATTCCAATAATTTAATAATAAAAGTCAATAAAGGATCTTAGAAGGATCACAAGAAACATCAGAGTGCGGAAATGTTACAAATAGGACAAATAGTCAAAGTGTGAAAAGGAGAGGGAAACCCATCCTATAATAATAGCGGAAAGTAAATTGACTAAAACTAAGGATTGCAACCGGTTCCCAAAATGACAAGGGAACAAACTAAACTACGGTCTTAACGAATCAAGTAAAAAGGTTAAAAAGGGAATGAGACAATTCCCATCCCTAGCACTCAAGTGCAAAACAGAACTACTCTAGATAAGTCTCAGTCTCGGACTACTAGTCTTTATCAGCCTGTACATCGTGACCCGTGGGGTACGAGTCATCAACTTGGTCTTCAGAGTGTTGATTGTCAAAGTCGACAGTAGTAGTACCTGCAATAGAGTCTAACAAAAGATGTTGCAAAAAGGAGTGAGTTCAAAAGAACTCAGCAAGGCAGTTATTCCATAAAACATAAGCCATATGATACAAACCATAACATGATGCAATATGATATGAAACACATGATGCAAGTATGATTCTAACTCTATGAATGCTAGTCTCTAAGGTAGACATGCTTTAAGTCATAGCACCATACTTCTTTGGGTCGTCAGTCACTCCCCCCTCAACCCATTCCGTATCTTGGGTCTGCCGTGGTAGTTGGGTAAAGTCCTCTTAAACCATGTTAGGGGATTCAGTCACCACTCTCTCACATCACCATTTGGTATAAGTATTGGCGCATGTCAGAGTAAAGCATAGCCCAATGCAAGTCATCTACTCAGTCATATCAACTCAGATCCAGATATGTCCATTCCTCACCCCGGGTGATCCTTTCCTGTATCCTTCACACTAGAGTCAGCGTAATCCCGGGTTACGGACTCATCAACCCTATTGGTCATCCACAAATAGTAAACGGGGAGCTCTCACGTCCTCTCACGGGTTGGTTACCGGTCTTGAGCGCCCGTGAGCCAAGTCTAGCTATTTGCAACCCTACCAATAAATGGTCCCTTTCGGGTATCCGTAGTATGGTTTATGTCCTCTCACGGGTTGATTACCGGTCTTGAGCGCCCATCAAACCATACCCTACCACGGGTCATTCGGTCTCAATGCCCTTCCAATTCGGGTCTGATACGACAGGGACATCCTAGCCAAACAACTAGACAATCCTATGTATGTCATTCAATAACCCGGGAAAGTGTCGATAGGCATCTTCGGAGAACATCCCATACTATTCCCTCTGATGCCCAAGGATAGAAGTGTCAATAGGACACTCCCCAATTCCAAGTTATACCTAAGCAATCACATACTCAAGTCCATCATATCACATACATTTGATACATCATCATGATAGAAGTTAAATCATAACATCGAAGTGATCCATCATATATACAAGTAGCAAGAATAATAAATCATTATAACAAGAGTATATGAAGTCACAATACTACCGTTCTAAAACATGTATAGCAGTCCTATGATATTCAAAAGTAATTAAGAGGTTATGTTCGCTAAGTTATGAGCATCAAGACATAAGCACATAGCCTATGCATTTATGGTGATAACCATCCTTACCTTAAGTTGAGTCGATGACGATCCAAGAGTCATAAAGGAATGATCCAATAATAGTGTTAAGACCCTAAATAAACATAAATAAGAGATTAGAGAAGAAATCGGGAAGATCGGAGGTCGAACGGGTCAAAACAGAGCAAAGTTGCTGTCAGCAGCATGTTCAGTTGATGCTCTTTGGTTAATGGCATCGACCAAAAGTGGTTTCGGGCAGCAAGTTGGATTTTGGTGATTTGATCTGAAATTGGTCTTCCAGGGCTCAGATTGATCCGAAACTTGGAGGGATGATTAATAACAATGTAAGAACACTACCTAGCAAGTATTATCACAATCCAATGGTCCAAATGAAAACCCCCAAATTGAGGTCCTATGTTCTAAAGACAAAAATCCTAGCATTCATGAGAAATCGATGTAATTGAATGGGAAGCTAGAGAATAAGTTGGGGAATGGGTTAGGAACAAAATTACAATCAATTGCAAGCCAAAATTTAGGCTAATCATACTCCACATTTTAGTCTAGTATAAGAAATCAAGTTGTTAAGCAAAGAATCATGGTAATGCATATGCAAGGATTCAAGATGCAAGTGAGACATAGCAAGAATGAAGGAAAAACAAGTATAAATGGGAAGAGACATTCATGGCAAGGTGTTTGCAAGGTTGTAGCACCTTGGCCATGGTCTCATCAGTAAAAAGAAGAAGAGAAGTGGGTATGATAGAGAGCAAGAGAGAGAATCATAACTTAGAAGATGATAGTTGGAGAAGAGAGCCAATGATTGCAATGATTGGGGGCAAGAATCCTTCACAAATACCAAGAGAGTGCCTTGGGAAGCTCCACTCTCGTTCTCAATGGTCTAAATGAGTGTAATAGGGCTCAAAACACGAGGCTAGTATATATAGATGAGAGAATATTCCAAAAAGCATCTTTTACTCGAATCTGAGCAGCTTTGGTCGATGCTCTTTGGTTGATGGCATCGACCAAAACAAGTTTCAACAGAAAAGTCAGCAATAGTTCAGCAACTTCGGACAGGGATTCGGAGGCCTATACGGGGTCAAATTGAGTGGGGTTTTCTCCTACAAGTCCATCAAGAAGTCTAGTTTCAAGAAATACTTTTGGATCTAGCATGGAAGTTCATTTGGTACTTCAACTAATTCACCCCTCTTCGGTACGCAGATTTTCACTAAACACTGACAATGTACCCAAGTAAGGGGTATCATCGTCAATGTCCATGGGTTTCGGGTCAAACACCATGTCTTCCATAAAGAGGGCCCACAAGGACTTCTTCCTTCACTTCAGGACATCGCATCTACTCTAAGGAAAAGGTCAGACATAACCTCCTAAGGCTTTCAAAGATGAAAACACTGAAATCATGGTCTAACATTAAGGTCTCACATTAAACAAGCCTTTCTTTAACCCAACACAAATAGGATGTCCTGGTTAGGTTTGGGCTGGATTTCACAAGACCTACTCAAAGGAGGGCTGGTGTATATCTTAAAGCATGTCAATTGTTAGAGACTTGCATAGTTAGATCTTAGTAGCATTCATACTTTTGCATATCATTCATATCATATATGCCTTTCTGATTGTGATGACATATGGATGAAAATTATGTTATCCTTACTGAGTTCGTCAAAACTCATTCCTTTTCTTGTATGTATTATATAAACTGCATAGATGGTGGCCCAACGTCGGAAGTTGGAATGGATCCGTATGAAAGACCCCTCTCGTATAAAGAAGATGTGGCACCTTCAATGGGAGATGGAGATAGCTTGTGCGGGAGCTCCTGCGGATGCATGGAGTGCGCTTATAGCACCCATTGATGGACGGAGGAGACAGGTTGCCAGACATTTTGCTGACCATCTAGAGAAGAACTGGAGAACCCCTTTCCTTGCTAAACTTGAGTCACAGTTTTTAGCTTTAGAGAAAGAAACTGAAAGGAAAATAATTTAGTTTATTTTTGTTTGCTTCCGCTAAACTCATTACTCTTTTTGAACATTGATTCTTTCATTTATCATTTTATTGGAGTATTTGGACTTTTGTAATCCTTTTATTAGTTATTGAACTTGCTCTTGCTCTTGAATTTTCTAATGCTTGCATTTATTATTATTGATGGGTAAGACCGTGGATTCTGTGACGGATCGCACCCACGGGTTGTCGGGCGAGTAATTGAGACCGGAGGGTGGGGTGTGACATCAGTGCATCTCAAATCTTAACGTCAAGTCATCCCTCACAGAGTTCAAGATGGTAATTCAAGCTACCTTATCTTCGGTCTTCTAGGCATTGTAAGTCTCAAGGTCCCTGTGATGTTATGTAGTGGTACCTTCCTCAAGTGGGGTCATGGTCTGGTTTGTGGCTTCCAGCATATCCTACTCCTCAAAAAGATATTGCACCTTTCGGTGCTAGAGGTCATAGTTCCTCTCATTCAACTTATCTCTCTTGGTGAGGTCAGCTACAATGCTCTTAGTTGCAGCCATCAACTAGAGACAATGCAAGAAAGGATGAGTTCAAAATTTCTAGAATAAAAACACAACCAACCACAAATTCGCACTAGCATGATCGACCTATTGAATAAGCAGTTGAACCATAATAATTGCTAACAAACATCCAATCAAATTCTCATGCAAATCCATATATAATTTCTATACTAGTTTCATTTTGCGCTAGAAGCATGATTCAATAACTAATTGACCCAAATAAAATTGCTTTACAACTTGCGAAAGCAAAATGCAAAATCAGGAGCCCATTAGGATTTTAATGCACAAACATCAATCATAGTGTCTGGCTCCAGGTGTCCAGACAAACGGATCACCTTCTGCACCAAAAAGATTTTCAGATGGATCGTTGTTTGGGAATTTGTCTAAGACGGATCACCGTTTGTGATCCATCTGAGAATCTGTATAAGACGGATCATCGTTTGGGAATCCGTATGTGGTCTCACCAGAAAATATCCGTTTGGTCTAATGAAAAAAACTTCTGCCACTCTGAAATGAATCCAACAATCCTGTCTCTTTGGTCTGATGGAAAAAACTTTCGTCACTTTGGAACGAATCCAAAAAGGTCCACACAGGATTCAATTCCAGATCTCATCATTCATACATCAAAATGCACGAAATATTCCAAGGAATTTTTTTTAAAAGAATACTATTTTCATGGATTAGACAATCCTACTAGTCTCTAGATGACGATGGTTTTATTTGGATCCAAAAATACGAAGGAAAAACACATAAGATCCATCCACATGGATCATTCAAAATTAATTTATCTAGTTTTCCATTTAGGGTTCCAATAAAACCTTGAATCCTCCCACTTGGATCCAGTCCAAGATATCAATAATAATTAGAGCAAATTGTACTGGCACTCCAAAATGGAGGCCTTAAAGCACTGACACCCCACTTTATGTTTAAACAACACAAAGACCCCAAAATTGATTTTTCATTGGATATAGTTGTCCAATTTTTCACTGAAAACCTTTCAAACATTGTTTATTATAGGGATATTTTTGAAAATAAATAGTGATTTAATTGTTTTTAGTGATAAATTTAACAAATATATCCAATAAAAATCCAATTTTGGGGTCTCTGTGCTTTTTAAATATAAAGTGGGGTGTCAGTGCTTTAAGGCCTCCAGTTTGGGGTGCTAGTGCAATTTGCTCTAATAATTAAACAACAAGAATTTGGGAGGAACGAAAAAGAAACTTGGGAACCTAGGCAACTGATGTCAATGTTGGTTCTCTACATGGAAGATAACACACAAAACTTGATATTAGATTCTACATTCCACAAAAGGAGAGAATACAATCTTACTTGGATATGCTAATCCCAAATGGTAACGGAAGTAAAGACTGATCGACATAGTTGCTCCTCCATGCTTTTCATCACCGGTGGAACAACCCAAATTTTTTTTGTGAATCAATGGTCAAAGACAAGATCAAGTGAGAGTAAGAGAGCAACATAAACCTTCATTCTCCTCCTTCCGTTCTTGCACTTCTTGGAGAGAGAAAGTATAATGAATTCAGTGCATGCTATGAGAGTGGGATAGTGGTTACCAATATCACATCCCTCCAGCCGGTACCCTATCTGGAATACCTAGAGGTGTGATCCACAGCCCCAAAGATCAAGTTTAGGAACAATCATATCCACTTAGCACAATAACATAATCAAAAGCAAGAACAAATCATTGTAATCAAGTAATTTAATAATAAAAGTCAAGAAATGATCTCAAAAGGATCACAAAAGAATATCAGAGTGCGGAAATAACGATATGAAACAAAAGGCAATTGTAGAGTATAGCGGAAATATACCCCACAACAATACGCAAAAGGTAGATCGAAATCTATAGCAAAGTCTAGGCTAATACAAATAAAATTAAAGGTCTCTAGAAGAAATAAGAGAAATCTAATTAGCATCTTCTATTAGCTCTTCCTCTCCTTCAATCTTCATCTTCTTCATTGTCGGGTCATGCTCTTGTAGCATCAGGTAAGCATCTTACTCACGGTCCCATCGACGAACAAGACGAGACTTCTGGAGCTGCACCATATAAGGAAGGGTCCTCCGTACTGTAGCACGGGTTCTCTTCTGAACTTGCAAGGTCATCTAAAAACAAGTCCCCCGAAGGGTAAGCTCAAAAAGAACTTAGCAAGTATCCAATCACAATAAACATCTTCACACAGAATCAAAGGCAAACAAAAGTGCAATGATATCAAACAATGATGCAAGTATGCTTCTAACTCTATATATGTATGCTGGTCTCTATTGACAGACACGCTTTAAGTCATAGCACCATACTCCTCTTGGTAGGTCTCAAATCACTCTCCCTCAGCCTTCCCAGCATCTTGGGTTCTCCATTTGGTAATTGGGTCCTGAATCCTTCTCAGACATACCTTGGCTAGGGTTTAGGTCACCTATGTCACATCCACCCATCGGTACCCTACTTGGCACACCCGGGTGTGTGATCCACAAACCCGAAGATCAAGTATCAAGAAAACCAACCTCCCACATATACAATAACATAATCATGAACAGATGTAATCAATGTAATATCATATAAACCATGAGATCAAGATAAGAGAAGAGAGACAATATAATCAGAGTGCGGAATTAAATGATACCAGTATATGAAAAATCACAAGTAAAGAGTATGTGGAGAAATCACTCCCCAAATTGTAGCGGAAAGTTCGAATACAATTAAGTTTACAATCTAGTTCTCAAAAGAAGGGAAAGAAAGGAGTAAACATCTAAACTAACGTCTCTTCGGTCCTATACAGTATATCCTCATAAACATAAACAAATGAAACAAGACAAGGCCGCTTCTGCTCTAGGGTGGGACTAATCTTGGTATGCAACATAATCCATCAAGGGATCTTTAGAGTAATCTTCGTGATCGCAAGCACCTTGCTGGTAGTATGCTTCATCAACATGCGTCTCATAGTATGGGCCATCATGTTCTTCCGTTCTTTCAGGATAATCTAACAAAGATATTTGCACAAAAAGGAGTGCGTTCAAAAGAACTCAGCAAGGCAAGTTATTCCACAATAACATAAATAACATGATACAAAACATAGCATGATGCAATATAATATGAAACAGGCGATGCATGTATGAATATAACTCAATGTATGTTGGTCTCTATGGCAGGCATGCTTTAAGTCATCGCACCATACCTCTTTGGGAAAAGCCTCAAATCACCCATCATCAGTTGGTAATGGGTTCTGCATCCCTCTTGGACAAGTCCATGGATGGGGTTTAGGTCATCGCTCTCTCACATCACCGTTTGGTCTAAGTATTGGCGCATGTCAAGGTAAAGCCTATCCCAATGCAAGTCATCTACTCAGTCATATCAAGTCAGATTCAGATACTTCCCCTATGGCACCAACCAACTCAGTTCAGTATCCTTCACACTAGAGTCAGCGTATCCTATGGCTACAACCAACTCGAACTATGGACTCATCAACCCTATTGGTCACTCACAAATAATAGACGGGAAGCTCTCACGTCCTCTCACCTATATAACTCACCGGTCTCGAGCGCCCGTGAGCCCAAGTCTACTATTTGCAACCTTACCAATAAATGTCATCTCACGAGTATCCACAATGTGATCTATGACCTCTCACGGATATAACACACCGATCGCGAGTGCCCACAAATCCACATTGCTACCACGGGTTGTTTGGTCTCAATACCCTTCCGAATCAGGTTTGATAAAACAAGGACATAATAGCCAAACACCGCTAGACAAGCCCTAAGTATGACATCCAATAATCCGGGAAAGCATCAAAGGGCATCATCGGAAATATCCCATTCTATTCCCACTGATGTCCAAGGACAGAAATGTCAAAAGTACATTCCCCAATCCCAAATCATACTTAATCAATCACATTCTCATTTCAATCATATCATACACAACCGATATTTCATCATATAGAAAGATACAAATAACGTGATCAATCGCATATGTAATGATAAGAATAAATATTCATGATAACAAAGAATACATAACATGGTACTACTATACTTGAAGTACTTACAGCAGTAATACAACATTAAGAAATACAATAATGAAAGTGAATCTAAATAGTTCCCAAATAGAAACAAGATTCACGCATTCTATGTAATTATGGTAACAACCGTCCTTACCTTAATTCGAATTGAAGATAGTCCGGAGATCAAATAGAATGGCCCCAAAGTTAGTACTTATACCCTAGACAAGCATAGATACAATATTAGAAAAAAATCTAGAAGATCGGAGGTCGAACGGATCAAATCGGACAAAAGCATCAAAGTTGATATTCAATTGGCTGACTGACCCAGTCGACCAGGCAGTCAACCAGATGAACAGTAACGGGGCTGAAAATGGATTTTTGATCCGAAACCTAGCTTTCAAGACTCGGATCACTCTAAAATTTGAAAGGAATGTTAGGAACAGTATACTAAGACTCTCACATCCCCCCAGCCAGTACCCTAACTGGCATATGAGGTATTAATCCGGGAAGAAGGTACGGTCCAAAATCCTATCTACTTTGCAAGTCATACATTGTTAGATGCAGAATCTAGATATCCAGAATTTGAAAAACAGGCCTTAGCTTTGATAATAGCGGCTAGAAAGCTTAGGCCTTATTTTCAGGCTCATCTAATTGTTGTTCTTACCAACTGGCCATTAAAGAAAATATTACATAAGCCTGATCTTGCCGGGAGAATGGTATCATGGGCAGTAGTGTTGATAGAACATGATATAGACTATAAGCCCAGAACTACGATAAAGGCATAAGTCCTAGCTGATTTATTGCTGAAAGTATTTCATCACCAGAAGAGCATAAAGATTCTAGTGAAATATCTACTGGGTGGATTCTTCATGTGGACGGATCAAGTCATTCTCAGGGATCAGGAGTAGGCGTGATTTTACAAAGTCCGTTCGGATTTGTAATTCAAAACGCTCTTCGATTTAACTTTTTTGCTTCAAATAATGAAAAAGAGTATGAAGCTCTCATTGCGGGATTACGACTGGCCAATTCTGTCACATCCACCCAGCCGGTACCCTATCTGGCATACCCGAGTGTGTGATCCACAGTCCACAAGATCCAGTAGTTAGAGAAATCAACCTCCCACATTCACAACAATATAATCAAGAACAAGACTAAATCAATGTTAACAATATTATTCAAATGAATCAAGGCAAAGTAACGAGATATTCATCAGCGTGCGGAAAAGATACCAATAGATATATAAATCAAAAGTAGAGTGAGGCGGAATCTCACTCCACGAGTACAGCGGAATGTAGTTCGATAATCAAATGGGATTACAACTATTTCTAAAGACAAGAAAGAAGATATAATCTAACTAAACTAGAGTCTTTTCTACTTTATAAAGGATGTCCTCATAGAGATAGACTTCATCGATGATGTTTAGACGCTCCCACTCCACAGTAGGGCTAATCCTGGTAACAAGAGAGACCACTCGAGGGATCCTCAAAGTAAACTTTGTAATCGCCAGCACTTTGCGTATGGTACCCTTCTTCATCTTGCGCTTCCTCATATAGCGCTTCATAGCCATCAAAACCTGTAGAATAGTCTAACAAAAGATATTGTACAAAAAGGAGTGAGTTTCAAAGAAACTCAGCAAGGCAAGTTATTCCATAATAGCATAAATAACATAGTATCACAAACAAAGCATAAGATGATATGATATGAGGCAACCATGTATGTATGAGTCTAACTCTATGTATGCTGGTCTCTATAGGCAGACATGCTTTAAGTCATAGCACCATACTTCTTTGGGTAGGTCAATCACTCCCCCTCAGCCATATTGGCATCTTGGGTCTTCCGGTGGTAGTTGGGTCTTGCATCCTTCCTGGACCTTCCTTGGTTAGGGGTTAAGTCACCTCTCTCTCACATCACCGTTTGGTCCAAGTAGTGGCGCATGTCAGAGTAAAGCCTAGCCCAATGCAAGTCTTCTACTTGGTCATATCAACTCAGATCCAGATACGTCCATTCCTCGCCCCCAGCGATCCTTTCCGGTATCCTTCACACTAGAGTCAGCATAGTCCCAGGCTACGGACTCATCAACCCTATAGGTCATCCACATATAGTAAACGGGAAGCTCTCATGTCCTCTCACGGGTTGGTTACCGGTCTTAAGAGCCCATGAGCCCAAGTCTATCCATATGCAACTCTACCCATAAATGGCCCCCACAATGTGATTTATGTCCCCTCACGGGTTGGTTACCGGTCTTGAACGCCCATAAATCCCCATTGCTACCACGGGTCGTTCGGTCTCAATACCCTTCCGATTCGGGTCTGATATAACAGGGGTATAACCTAGCCAAACACTGCTAGACAAGTCCTAGGTATGACAACCAATAATTCGGGAAAGCGTCAAAGGGCAACATTGGAAATATCCCATACTACTCCCAATGGTGTCCAAGGACAGAAATGTCAAAAGGACATTCCCCAATCCCAAATCATACCTAAGCAATCACAATCATAATTCAGTCATATCATCCACGACAAATACCACATCATATGAAAGAGTATAATAAGACAAGATAAAATAGATAAGAAAACATACATGAGTAAGTATTCATACATAATCAAGTACATAAAGTAAATAAGGAAATAAGATCCTAATGTACTTGCAGCATTCATATCATAATAGAAACTAACATAACAGTAGCAAATCTAAGTAGTTCCCAAATTAGAAACTAAATCTATGCAAATCTATGTTAACATGGTAACAACTTTCCTTACCTTAAATAGATCCGAGAATATTCCGGACGAACAAGAGGATGAATCCAAAGTTAGAAAATAATCCCTAGAATAGCATCACACAATCATTAGGAAGTAGTCCGAAAAGAATAAACATGATTCGAATCAAATCGGACGAAGAAAACAGATTCTGCTGTTGCGGGTTAATTCGATGGGTAGCAATGGCCAGTTGACCCAGGCAGTCTGCCCAAGAGCAAATCCGAAAGTAAAAATAGAATCTTGACCCGAAACCTATGCTACACAAACCGGAATGCGACTAAAGTTGGAGGGATTGTCTAACATAGTAGTCTAAGCCTAGAAAGCATAATTTCGACATCAAACCACCATTACATTACTTCCTAATTTAGGACCATAGTTTCTATTTTGGTAAAATCATAGTTTTCATTGGTAACATGCTATGAATGAAAGAGATGAACTAGAGATGATTAGATCTCATTCTAGTACAAGAACACAGTAGGTCAGAGGTATGAATAATCATAGAGAAGCATCTATAATGCTAGAATGAATCAAAATAGGAAATATTATCATAGTTTAAGAAGAAATCATAAGAATCATGTTAAGAATGAATGAGATGATCATAGTACAAGAGAATGAAAAGAGATTGTAAAGATATGACTAAAAGGTTGCAGCATCTTCATCATAATCTCAGTTCAGAGATGAGAGTGAGCATGGAAAGAATAAATCATTAACATAAAAGATAGATTACTAACCTTTAATTGAAGAACAAGAGAGAGAGTTTGCAAGATTGCAAGATTAGGTCTTCTTCTTCACTCTTGGAGGCTTGGAGATGGTTTCCCTTTGTTCTCTAAGTGTTATGGAGGCTAGGCATACTAAAATCACTAAGTCTTGGGGTAAATATAGCAAGATTCTCAAAACAGAAGATTCTGTTCGAGTTCAGCAACTCTGGGTCGATTGGCTGGGTAGCATTGGGCAGTCGACCCAAGCACTCGACCTAGGCTGACAGCAAAGCCAAAAATAGGGATTTGAGGGTCTTCCACTACTCGGAATCAAACGAAACTTTAAAGACATATTCTATAACATACCTAGCATGGAAAAATGGCTTTAAATCATATCCCACCAAGCTCTAAGGTCATTAACTAATCTTCTCTTCATCAAGGTGCAGTCTCTTCTCTATATCCAACACTGTCTTCAAGTATGGGGCATCATCTTCAATCTCCATAGGTTCGGAGTCGAACACTATATCATCTACCAATATGGCCCATAGTTGACTTTCACTTCTACTTCAGGTCTTCGGACCTACAATCAAAGAGTATCCGGGTTAAGGTTAGGGCCGGGCTTCACATTCCCCCATCCTTAAAAGAAATTTCGTCCTCGAAATTGAAAGTATACATGAACTTCCAAAAAGGTGAGGAAACTTCTCCTCCATATCTTCTTCCTTTTCCCAAGACGCTTCTTCAGGGGTATGGTTCTTCCATCTGAATCTTCACCAAAGGGATAGTTCGATTCCTTAACTGCTTGTCCTTTCTATCCAAGATTTTAATCGGTTCTTCCTTATAAGATAAATCAGCACAAAGTCCTTTAGGTTCTTGCTGTAGTATGTGATCTAGGTTCTCAACATACTTCCGAAGCATTGAAACTTGAAATACATTATGAGTCTCAGCGAGTGACGGAGGTAAAGCCAAACGATAAGCAATTGATCCAATTCTTTCAAGAATCTCATAAGGTCCAATATAACGAGGACTAAGCTTTCCTTTCACATTAAACCTCATTACACCCTTCATAGGCGATACCTTTAGAAAAACGTTCTCACCAACTTGAAATTCCAAATCTGACCTTCTTCTATCAGCATAAGATTTTTGTCTTGACTGAGCAGTCTTAATCCTTTCTCTTATCATATCTACCATCGCACTGGTAGCTTCAATCATTTCTGGTCCTAACATTTCCTTTCTCCAGTTTCGGTCCAATACAGAGGTGCTCTACAAGTGTTTCCATATAAAGCTTTAAAAGGAGCCATGCCTATTGTAGACTGATAACTATTATTATAGGCAAACTCAACCAAAGCTAAATGTTCATCCCAATTACCACTCATATCAACAACACACAATCTAAGAATATCTTCCAAAATCTGAATTGTCCGCTCAGACTGTCCATCAGACTGAGGGTGGTGAGCAGTACTCAAATTCAACTGGGTTCCCAAAGCTTTCTGCAAACTATTCCAAAATCTTGAAGTAAATCTAGGGTCTCGATCAGACACAATACTCACAGGCACTCCATGCGGGCATGAACAACATTGTCCACATAAAGCCTAGCTAACTTATCCATAGTGTGAGTGATCTTCATAGGAATAAAATGGGCTGATTTGGTCAATCTATCAACAATTAAACACACACAGTGTCATTACCTTTACTTGTTCAGGGCAAACTAGTCATGAAGTCCATAGTAATGTTCTCCCATTTCCAACCAGGCAAGGGTAAGGGCTGCAATAATCCAGACGGAGGTTGTTGAACAGCTTTAACACGTTGACAAGCCTCACACTTAGCTACAAAATCTTCCACATCAGACTTCAATCCAATCCACCAAAATTGTTCTTTCAAATCCTTATACATTTTTGTACCTCTTGGATGTATGGTAAAGATCGACTGGTGTGCTTCCTTCAAAATTTCCTTTTTTAACTTCTTCAACTGCAGGCACACAAAGTCTTCCTCTAAACAATAACGCACCATCCATAGATATACTAAAATCAGGGTCCAAATCAGAATTTAAAGAAATCTTCTCTATCTTCTCTTTCAATTCCGGATCCTAATCTTGCAAGGCAACAATTTGATCCCTAAGGGTGGATCTTGCTATCATGGCTGAAAGCACAACATCTAAACTTTGCGAAACAACTTCCAATTCAAAATCTGAAATTGACTTCATTAACGACTTGCTCAAAGCATTCAAATCTAAATCCTTCTTGTTACTTTTCCTACTAAGAGCGTCCGCAACGACATTTGCTTTACCAGGATGATACTGGATATCACAATCATAATCATAGACTAATTCCAACCATCTTCTTTGTCTCATATTTAACTCCTTTTGGGTAAAGAAATACTTTAAGCTTTTATGACCTGTGAAAATCGCAATCTTCTCACCATACAAGTAATGTCTCCAAATCTTTAGGGCAAAAACAACGGCTGCAAGTTCCAAATCATGAGTGGGATAATTCTGCTCATATACCTTCAATTGTCTTGAAGCATAAGCTATCACCTTCCCATGTTGCATTAAAACACTACCCAAACCAATCTTAGATGCATCAGTATAGACTGTCAGACCACCGGAATTATCGGGTATTGTCAAAACCGGGGCACTTGTCAATCTATCCTTCAATTCTGGAATATTCTTCTCACATGCGTCAGACCAAACAAACTTCTCTTCTTTCCTAGTTAGTTTAGTCATAGGAGCAGCCAACTTAGAAAAGTTCTCAATAAATCTCCTATAATAACCAGCCAAACCTAAGAAAATTCTTATTTCAGACACCATCTTCGGTCTTTCCCACTCGGCAACTGTCTTAACCTTGTCGGGATCGACACGAATACCTTCAGCTGAAACAACATGACCAAGAAATACCACTCTTGGAAGTCAGAAACCACACTTACTAAACTTGGCATACAAATTCTTCTCTCTTAGTCTTTGCAAAGTAATACCAAGATGCTTCCGATGCTCTTCTTCGCTCTTTGAGTAAATCAAAATGTCATCAATAAAACCAATAACGAACTTATCTAACACATCATGAAATACTCGATCCATCAAGTCCATAAACACTGCAGGAGCATTAGTCAAACCAAAAGGCATAACTCTAAACTCAAAATGATCATATCTTGTCCTAAAAGCTGTCTTATAAATGTCACAAGCTTTCACCTTCAACTGATGATATCCGGATCTCAAATCAATCTTCGAGAACACTGCTGCACCTCTTAACTGGTCGAAAAGATCATCAATCCGAGGCAGCGGATACCTATTCTTAATGGTCAATTTGTTCAACTCACAGTACATCCTTCTTCTTAACAAACAAAACCGGGGCTCCCCAAGGCGATACACTAGGCTGTATATAACCTTTATCTGAGAGTTCATTCAGCTGGTCTTGTAGTTCTTTCAACTCGGTAGGCGCCATTCTATATGGAGCTTTAGATACCGGAGCGGCTCCTGGAATTAATTCAATCGAAAATTCCAACTCTCTATCCGGAGGTAATCCTGATAAATCATCCGGAAAGACATCCTTGAAATCACAAACAACTTCAACTTCTTCAAGCTTCTTTTTCACTTCCTTGACTTCACTTTCAGCTGTAGCACTTTCCACTAATGCACAGACTTGCATCGAAGCAGAAAAAGTCTTCTTACTAATTCTTCCTTTATCACCTTGAAATTCAAAGGCTGAATTTCTACTAATCTGAAATTGAATTTTCCTCGAAGAACAAACAATTACAGCCTTATGAGCTGTCAACCAATCAATTCCAAGAATCACATCAAAATCTTTCATGTCAAGAATCACTAAATCGGCTTTCAATTTCTTCTCACAAATCATAATGGGACAATCTTCTATCACTTTATCTAGTTTCACAACTGATCTAGTAGGAGTACTAATCATTAAACGACTAGACAAATTCTTAGGTATCAAGTCAGTCTTCCTAATGAATGCAGACGAAATGAACGAATGAGATGCACCCGTATCAAACAATACAAATGCAGGAATAGAAGCGATTAACAAAGTACCTGTCACAACTTCATGACTTGCATCTTGTTCAATACCAGATATACTAAACACTTTTCTAGGCACAGGGGCAGATACACTCTTTGCTACAGGAACATAGGGCTGATTAGGCTTCTTGGGACAAGTACGAGCAAAATGACCGGGCTGCTTACAAACAAAACAAACCGGCTGTCCAACTGAAGGTACTACTACTGGAGGCTTCGGACCCATAGGTCGAGGATTCACATTCACTGACTTAGCACTTGGAACATTCGCAATTGGTCTGTTCCCACTGAATTGACGAAGCTATCCAGCTGGTGAAAAACTAGAATTTTGGCTCACACTTCTAGGCTGAAAACTAGGAGTAGGATACGGAGTAGGCCTAACGAATCTTCTTTCCGAACGGTCAACCAAACCATTATTCCTTGGCTGCCACGTCCTTTGCACACGTGCACTTTCTTTTTCAGTTTCTTCAATCTTCTTCGATACTTGAACTACCTGAGTGTAGCTCTCAATCGGAATCACAGTCAAATAAGCCTTGATTGCAGGACGCAACCCCTTGAAAACTTCTTTGCCTTGGCACGATCAGGTCTTATAGATTCAGGGGCAAAGTAAAATAATTCCTCAAACTTCTGTTGATATTCCAAAAGCAGACAAAAGTCCTTGAGTAAGGGCCATGAACTCAGCTTCCTTTGCATCGATCCATTGCTTCAGGGGAAATAGTTCTTACAAAATGCATCCTTGAAAATTTCCCAGGTTATTCCACCAACATGCAAGGTTTCCAAAATAGGACAAGTGGAGGTCCACCAAGCATCTGCTTCTTGCTGAAACTTCTGTTCGGCAAACAAGATCTTCTGTGCTTCAGAACATTGCAAGTGACGGAATGCTTTCTCTAATTCCCTCAGCCACTTATTAGGAAACAAAGTGTCCTTAGTAACACCAGTGAAAGAAGGCACTTGCATCTTCAGAAAACTTTCAATCAGACGAGTATGAGGTGTTCCAGCTAACCTTTCCGCATTAGGAACTGCGGTATGAGGAGTCCCATTCACACCAGTACGAGTCTCAGTATGCAGAGTCATGAAACCCGTCATCATCTGGTTGAATTGATTCGACTGCTGCTGCATGATGTTGCCCATGATCTTGGCAATATCACGAAAACTATTCACTTCCGGAGCATTAGGTATACCAGTCGTATTATCACCATTCACATGGGTTTGCTGACCAGCGCTACCATTGGGAGTATCTCTATGAAGTACTTCTTCCTCATTTCCAGTACTATTAGAACCAATATTGCGATTCCTTAGCACAACCATTCTGCAAAATCAAAGTAAGTAAAAAACATCGAAAATTTCCAACATACCATCAATAACCACTTAACCTTAGTCTTAGCATATCCAAATAAGACTAAAAATCATCATTTTAATCATTAAAAGTCACCCAAGAATTATATATCAAAATCCGAAAATTTATCCAAATTTCCAAAATTATACACCTTGGGTCGGGTGGCTGGGTCGAGTCTTCAATTCGACCCAATCAGTCGACCCACGCAAACAGTGCGCGAAAAACACCTTAAAAATCACATTTTTCATTTCATTCTCACTTCAAATCACCAAGCTTCGTGGGAGAGCTCTAGGACAAGGTTCTCTAAAGTCTTCAAGAGTCATTCTAGGCCATCTAACATCAAGAACAAGTCTTCAACATTCTTGCAACATCATCTAAGGTAAAATCTCTCATTTCCTTACTTTACAACTTCTAAACTGAGATGCATTCTTCCAAAAATCATGATTTACTTGTTAGGATTGCTAGGAAACATGTCTAGGAACATATAGGAATGTGTTCTAGGTGATCTTAATACAATGCCACGTCTTCACAACGCTTGCTATCTATCTCATGGTTTCTTGCTAACGATTTTTCAACCGAAAACCCTCTTTTGAAAATATTCTCTCATTTTCAAACCACAAGTGTTTCGCCTTCAAATCAATTCCTACATTCTTGCAATGATATGAAGAACATGCGAATCTAAATCGGTTTAGCCAATCCCAAGCTTCAAAAATCGCATTTTGACCTAATTTGAGACTTTTCCCCTTTTCTATACTTGCTGAATTTTTACCTTTAACCCATCAAATTGATATGTTTTTCTCCAATAAAACATGATAACACACTATTCTAAGTATCATGCACATGCTAGTATGCTCAAACCGAAATTTCGCCAAAATCGAAATTTTTTGAAAAATTACGAAAATACCCTTCATGCAGAAATTTTGAAATTCTACTAATGTCAATTCTCTTATTGTCTTCTTTACAGCTATATTGACATCATGCCTCCTGGCGGACGACAGGGTGGGAGGAGAGGCAGAGCTAGAGGTCAGGTTCCACTTTTGGAGCCGAGAGACGAAGTTAACCGCAGAGATCTATTCAGTACACCTCGAGCGGAGTACTTATATGAGGCCTTCTTCGAGCAGTGCTGCACTGAGTATGGCGGATTACTCAGGCTATGACAACTTACCACATTTCAGATCCGTCAGAGATTCGATACGATGGAGTGGACGCATCTTTTTACTGAGGATCTTCCAGTTTATCCGGATTTAGTGAAGTTGTTCTATAGCAACCTTACATCAGTCGAGGAGGGTCGGAGACGAGGTCCATTCGAGTTGATCTTAGAGAGTCGAGTTCGAGAGACACGGATTCGATTTTCTACTAGCACACTGGCCGAGATCTTCAGAGTACCTCATATCCTCATGAGTGTGTATGGATACCGACGAGGCGAGAGATAGATGCTTTCTTACTACCACATGAGCTTCATGAGATTTGCATCACACTGCGGAGAGATGACGGATGTTATATGCCATGGACTAGTGCATAGATGATAGATTCGGCTAGAATCATCGGTCGCATTGTAGGCCGCAACATCATCCCAAAGGCGGGGCATCACGAGAGAGTATCAATGATGGATGCTCTACTGATTTACCGCATATATCAGGGTTTCGAGATTGATCTTTCCTTCATCATCCAGAACGTCATGCTAGAGGTCGTGACGTCACCGGGCGTAAGGAACCTTTGCTTCGGTCGTCTACTCACACTTGTCTTCCGGCATTTCGATGTGAGGCTGGAGGATACACCGATGCGAGACGATTGCTTGTCTATGCCATCGGGACCGGGACTATTCGGCAGATGCAGATTACTCGGACCAAGAGGTCGGATGATAATGATGGTCTTGAGGATGATGATGAGGATGATGATGAGTCAGATGATGGTGATCAGGATGGAGGTCCAGATACAGATGACCAGGTAAGAGATGACATTGAGATGCGTGAGGCAGATCAGGGTCATTAGGATATTCCCACATCATCACACTTTGAGACCGGAGGCCCTTCACTAACGAGATCCCGAGACTGCGGAGCTGTGTGCCTGAGATGCGCTCTATGACTTCCATGTTAGGGAGGATAGAGGCGAGACGGGGAGAGGATGGAGTCACGATTGACTCGGGTTGTAGAGGATGTTAGAGCACTGAGAGAGCAGAGACAGTAGTCTTAGATAGATTGTACTAGGATTTCCTTTTATGTTTCTCAAATGTAACTTGTTGTAGAACTTTCCTAAAATTAATGAAGTTCACTTTTGTTTCACCATCTTATTGTACATTATGCATTTCTTTTGTTGTGTTAAGTGATGTTGTTAAATAAGAATTATTGTGTATTATTCGAGTATATTATGCTTCACTTTTAAGTTTCTAATTCAAGTGTTCTATTATTCACTTCTAAGAATACGTGAGTCACTTTTGGATTTATGACTCAGGAATGTTCTATCATTGTTTCTGTGGTTAGGATTTCACTTGGAACTGTGGGCTCTGATACCACTCTGTCACATCCACCCAGCCGGTACCCTATCCGGTTTGTGTGATCCATGATCCACAAGATCCAGTAGTTAGAGAAATCAACCTCCCACATTCACAACAATATAATCAAGAACAAGACTAAATCAATGTTAACAATATTATTCAAATGAATCAAGGTAAAGTAACGAGATATTCATCAGAGTGCGGAAAAGATACCAACAGATATATAAATCAAAAGTAGAGTGAGGCAGAATCTCACTCCACGAGTACAATGGAATGTAGTTCGATAATCAAATGGGATTACAACCATTTCTAAAGACAAGAAAGAAGATATAATCTAACTAAACTAGAGTCTTTTCTACTTTATAAAGGATGTCCTCATAGACATAGACTTCATCGATGATGCTCAGACGCTCCCACTTCACAGTAGGGCTAATCCTGGTAACGAGAGAGACCACTCGAGGGATCCTCAAAGTAATCTTTGTAATCGCCAGCACTTTGCGTATGGTACGCTTCTTCATCTTGCGCTTCCTCATATTGCGCTTCATAGCCATCAAAACCTGTAGAATAGTCTAATAAAAGATATTGTACAAAAAGGAGTGAGTTTCAAAGAAACTCAGCAAGGCAAGTTATTCCATAATAGCATAAATAACATAGTATCACAAACAAAGCATAAGATGATATGATATGAGGCAACCATGTATGTATGAGTCTAACTCTATGTATGTTGGTCTCTATAGGCAGACATGCTTTAAGTCATAGCACCATACTTCTTTGGGTAGGTCAATCACTCCCCCTCAGCCATCTTGGCATCTTGGGTCTGCCGGTGGTAGTTGGGTCTTGCATCATTCCTGGACCTTCCTTGGTTAGGGGTTAAGTCACCTCTCTCTCACATCACCGTTTGGTCTAAGTAGTGGCGCATGTCAGGGTAAAGCCTAGCTCAATGCAAGTCTTCTACTTGGTCATATCAACTCAAATCCAGATACGTCCATTCCTCGCCCCCAGCGATCCTTTCTAGTATCCTTCACACTAGAGTCGGCATAGTCCCAGGACTGCGACTCATCAACCCTATAGGTCATCCACATATAGTAAACGGGAAGCTCTCATGTCCTCTCACTGGTTGGTTACCGGTCTTAAGCGCCCATGAGCCCAAGTCTATCCATATGCAACTCTACCCATAAATGGCCCCCACAATGTGATTTATGTCCCCTCACGGGTTCGTTACCGGTCTTGAACGCCCATAAATCCCGGTCTCAATACCCTTCCGATTCGGGTCTGATATAACAGGGATTATTGGTTGTCATACCTAGGACTTGTCTAGCAGTGTTTGGCTAGGTTATACCCCTGTTATATCAGACCCGAATCGGAAGGGTATTGAGACCGAACGACCCGTGGTAGCAATGGGGATTTATGGGCGTTCAAGACTGGTAACGAACCCGTGAGGGGACATAAATCACATTGTGGGGGGCCATTTATGGGTAGAGTTGCATATAGATAGACTTTGGCTCATGGGCGTTCAAGATCGGTAACCAACCAGTGAGAGGACATGAGAGCTTCCCATTTACTATATCTGGATGACCTATAAGGTTGATGAGTCCGTAGTCTGGGACTATGCTGACTCTAGTGTGAAGGATACCGGAAAGGATCGCTGAGGGTGAGGAATGGACGTATCTGGATCTGAGTTGATATGACCAAGTAGAAGACTTGCATTGGGCAAGGCTTTACCCTGACATGCGCCACTACTTAGACCAAACGGTGATGTGAGAGAGAGGTGACTTAACCCCTAACCAAGGAATGTCCAGGAAGGATGCAAGACCCAACTACCACCGGCAGACCCAAGATGCCAAGATGGCTGAGGGGGAGTGATTGTCACATCCACCCAGCCGGTACCCTAAGCCCGGGATACTCGGGAGTGTGATCCACAGCCCGAAGATCAAGTATCAAGGAAATTATCCTCCCACATATACAATAACATAATCATAAACGGGGAAATAAATCAAGTTCTAATATTATAAACAAGGTTCAAAACAAGAAATGAACAATCAGTATAATCAGAGTGCGGAAAGATACCAGATATCCAATGATATCAAAAAGGAGTAAAGTGAGGCGGAAACTCACTTTACCAAAAATAGCGGAACGTAGTATGAAAATCAAAAGGGATTACAACTGAAACAAATGTACTAAGAAATAAACTAAGATCAAGCGTCTTCAAGTTTATAGATAACGTCTTCATAAGTATGGACTTCATCAATCCAATGAATCCGTTCTAACTCTATGTCGTTCTCAAAAGTAGTACGCAACTTGATCCGCCGAGGGATCATCAGAGTAAGCTTGATCGTTGCCAGCACTTTGCGTGTAATACGCTTCATCAGCTTGAGCTTCGCTGTACTACTCGTCATAATATTCTGTACCTGCAGGATAATCTAACAAGAAAATGTACAAAAAGGAATGAGTTTCAAAGAAACTCAGTAAGGCAAGTTAATCCATAACATCATAGATAACAGGTGGCAAAACATAACATGATGCAATGCAATATGGAACAGATAAAGTATGAATGCATCTAAACTCTATGTATGCTGGTCTCTACAGTAGACATGCTTTAAGTCATAGCACCGTACTTCTTTGGGAAGGTCCACTCACACCCTCAACCATATAAGATATCTTGGGTTCCCTCACCCATTTAAGGTATTCTTGGGCAGCCGGTTGGTAATGGGTCCTTCATCCCTCAGGACAAACCATTGCGGGGGGTTAAGTCAACACACTCTCTCACAACCATTTGGCATAAGTATCTTGGCGCATGTCGGGGGAAAAGCCTAGCCCAATGCAAGTCATCTACTCAGTTACATCAACTCAGGTCCAGATACTTCCATTCCTCGTCCCTGACGATCTTTTCCGGTATCCTTTCTACTAGAGTCCTGATAGTCCCGGACTACGAACTCATCAACCCTATTGGTTATCCACATATGGTAAACGGGAAGCTCTCATGTCCTCTCACGGGTTGGTTACCGGTCTTGGGCGCCCATGAGCCCTAGTCTAGCCATATGCAACACTCCAATAAATGGCCTCTTTCGAATTCCACAATGTGATCCATGTCCTCTCACGGATTTGTTACCGGTCTTGAGCGCCCACGAATCCCCATTGCTACCGCGGGTCGTTCGGTCTCAATACCCTTCCGATTCGGGTCTGATATAACAGGGGTATATCCTAGCCAAACACTGCTAGACAGCCCTAGGTATGACAACCATTGATTCGGGAAAGCGTCGATGGGCATCTTCGGAGAACATCCCATACTATTCCCTCCGATGTCCAAGGACAGAAATGTCAAAAGGACACTTCCCAATCCCAAACAAAACTTAAGCAAACACATTCTCAGATCAGTCATAACAAATGCAACCAACAGTTCATCATATACAAGAGAATGTAAAAGCAAAATCAGATTAGGCAATAATAGGTAATTCATATAACATGAAAAATGAAAAAGATAATATAAACCAGTATGCATCTGTTCTCACGAGAAGAGATCAGAATTAAATTACAATAACAATAAGTAATCTCATAGTTTCATAAGGTAGAAACTAGAGAACAAGCAATCTATGTAGTTAAGGAATTAACTGTCCTTACCTTGATTATCGAAGAAGATGATCCAAAGATCAAAGAGAGCAACTCCAAACTTAGCAAATAGACTCCTAACAATCATAGATACAACATTAGGGAAGATGCCTAAAAGATCAGAGAGCAAACGAATCAAATCGGGCGAAAAACGAAGCGACTGACTCCTTTGGTCGAGTGCCTAGTAGACTGGCCCAGTTGACCAAGCAGTCGACCAAGCAAGTCAGTACGGAATTGTACAGACTACTTTGGCCATAACTTCCTCGTTTGAAGTCGGAATGATCCGAAATTCGAAGGGGAACTTCCTAGGATGTATTAGAATCATATAGGAAGATAAAAACATCAAGTCATGGTTAAAATTTGGGTTCTTGATTTAACCCATGAATTTAGGGTTTCAACCTTATGGTTCCCATAAAAAGGTTGAGATCACGAGAATGAAAGAAAATTAAATAATTGGCCAAAGGCAATAAGAAAATCATAGGAAAACTAATTTAGGTTACTAGAAATATTACCCATGAGGTTTCCCTCGCATTGGAGGTTAACAAGAGTTTCCAGAACTCAAGCAAGGGTTAGGGTTTCAAGAAAATCTTCGGCTAGGGTTGAGATCATGATGATCATAGATCTCAAAGAAACGAAGGGGATCACGAAGGGATGGTTGCAAGGATGCAGCATCAACTTCCTGATCTCAATCAAGAACAAGATCAAGAAAAGAGAATTAATAATTCAGAAGAGATACTAACCTTGAACTGTAAGAACAGAGAAGAGAGGCTTCAGATCTGCAGAGGAATCTTCGAAATCACCAGAGAGAGTTTCGGAGAGGTGTTCTCACGTTCACAAAGTGTTTAGGAGGCAGCCATAACAAAGAAATACGAAGTAGGGTTTAAATAAGAGTGAAAAACCCTAAAATTACAATTTCTCGGATTTCACCTTCCTTTGGTCGAGCGGCCCACTCGACCAGTCAGTCGACCAAGGCAGACAGTAAGGAATAATCAGGGATTTGGAGGATCAAATGGGCTTTAAACCTTATGGGCTTTTGCATACACATCAAGTAACAAGTCAAGTGTGAAGAAATACCTTCAAACCAAGTAAGATAATACTCCAAGTCCTTCAACTAATCTTATCTTCAGACAACTGCAGCTTCCTTTCCAAATCTACACAGACATCCAAGTATGGAACTCCATCAACAACATCCATGCGTTCAGAGTGAAACACCATGTCTTCTACTGAGATGGACCATAGTTGGCTTCTTTCTTTACTCCGGGTCTTCGGACCTAAAAACAACCGGGTTACCGGGTCAAGGTCAGGGTTAGGTTAGGGCTGGGTTTCACATTCTCCCCCCTTAAAATAATTTCGTCCTCGAAATTGGGAGAGTGCTTGGTTTCAAAAAGGCAGGGGTACTTTCCTATTATCTTGGCTTCCTTTTCCCAAAGTCCACGGAAAACAAATAACAATAAGTCTTATGTAAGGAAACAAGGAATATATATGACATGCTTTGAAATCAAATCGAATGTATGATCTTGGCTTCATGAAGATTTCACAAGGATCATGGCGAAGATTAATATGAAGATCATAAAGCTTTAAGAATGAAAGGAGAATGTAGAAGAGATGGTTGCAAGGATCAATATGTTGCAAGGATGCAACATCTACTTCATAATCTCAATCTCAAAGAATAAATCATAGCAAGAGTAGATCAATACAACACAAGAGAGATTACAATTCTTTGATTGAAGAATAGGGGATGAAAAGCTTAAATTCTTGAAACAATTAGAATGAATAACAAATCATGAAGATCACACTTGATTTCTCTTTGAAATCATCATGTGGAGAATTCACAAGGTTATAAAGTGTATGGAGATCCACTCTAGAATAGCAGGGATAGAAGGATCAGTCATGGGAATGATTTAAGATCATCCTCCTATCAAGGGAATGTAAGGCACAAGAAGAAATCATGGAGAGAATAGATCAGTTTTGGGGTAAAATTCTACCAAACGAAACTAGGCAATTCGTATAGCAGAGAATAAATCGAACAATGGATAAGGTATGTATGCATTTGGTTGAACAGCAAGGTTACGGAATAGGTGGGATCTCACAATCTCCCCCCCTTAAAATAAATTTCGTCCCCGAAATTGAAAGCATACTTGGGCTTCCACTAAGATGAGGGAACTTCTTCAGGGGTGTGATTCTGAGACACGAGGATATTCCTATACCACGCTTCCGTGAGATTAGAGGTCCATCACATACGACTTCTGAGGTTCCAGGTGTGGCTTCTCATCAGTCATCGATTTCTTCCACACATAAGAGGATAAAGGTTCGACAGGAGAGGATAGAGTCCTATATGTATACCTTGGGAGAGAAATTTGCACGATTGGAGAAAGAGTTCAAATCTGGAAGGGACCAGACAGATCACCGGAGTCGCTCACCTAGAAAGATAGTACTAGGAGTTTCCTTTTATGCTTTCTTAGATGAAATTTCCTCTCAGACTTGTTAAATCTCCTATGTGATTAATGAAATTTAGTTTGTTTCACTTATGTTATTGTACATTATGCATCTCATTTGTTGCATTAGTAATTGTTAATGTTTAGTTATGACTTATAACTCATAACGACTACTCACGACCATTACTCCCAACGACAACTCCCGACGACAACACGACACAGACTCATATGACGACTCATGACTATAAAACCTCACAATGACGACTTACTCACAAAATAACTCACCACGACAACTTTCAAAGCAAGACTCAACTCAAAACTCAACACACATACCCAATAACTTAAAACCGACAACTTAACTCTAATCATGACTACAACCCAAGTACAAGTCATAAACTTTAATTATTGTATATTATTCAAGCTTGGTATATTATGCTTTGTTTGTTCAAGTTTCTAATCCAAGTTTTCTATTATTCACTTTTAAGAAAGTTTGAGTCACTTCTGGATCTATGACTCAAGAATGTTTTGTTACTGTTTTCTGTGGTTAGGATTTCCTTGAACTTTGGGCTCTGATACCATTCTGTCACATCCCCCCAGCCGGTACCCTAACTGGCATACCCAGGAGTGTGATCCACAGCCCCGAAGATCAAGTATTGAGGAAATCATCCTCCCACATATACAATAACATAGTCATAAACAGGAAATAAATCAAGTTTTAATATTATAAACAAGGTTCAAAACAAGAAATGAACAATCGGTATAATCCGAGTGCGGAAAGATACCGGATATCCAATGATATCAAAAGGAGTAAAGTGAGGCAGAAACTCACTTTACCAAAAATAGCGGAACGTAGTATGAAAATCAAAAGGGATTACAACTGAAACAGATGTACTAAGAAATAAACTAAGATCAAGCGTCTTCAAGTTTATAGATAACGTCTTCATAAGTATGGACTTCATCAATCCAATGAATCCGTTCTAACTCTATGCCGTTCTCAAAAGTAGTACGCAGCTTGATCCGCCAAGGGATCATCGGAGTAAGCTTGATCGTTACCAAGCACTTTGCGTGTAATACGCTTCATCGGCTTGTGCTCCATTTGTACTACTCGTCATAATATTCTGTACCTGCAGGATAATCTAACAAGAAAATGTACAAAAGGGAATGAGTTTCGAAGAAACTCAGTAAGGCAAGTTAATCTATAACATCATAGATAACATGTGGCAAAACATAACATGATGCAATGCAATATGGAACAGATAAAGTATGAATGCATCTAAACTCTATGTATCTTTGGTCTCTATGGTAGACATGCTTTAAGTCATAGCACCGTACTTCTTTGGGAAGGTCCGCTCACACCCTCAACCATATAAGATATCTTGGGTTCCCTCACCCATTTAAGGTATTCTTGGGCAGCCGGTTGGTAATGGGTCCTTCATCCCTCGGGACAAACCATTGCGGGGGGTTAAGTCAACGAGACTCTCTCACAACCATTTGGCATGGAATCTTTTGGCGCATGTCGGGGAAAAGCCCTAGCCCAATGCAAGTCATCTACTCAGTTACATAACCTCAGGTCCAGATACTTCCATTTCTCGTCCCTGACGATCCTTTCCAGTATCCTTTCCACTAGAGTCCTAATAGTCCCTGACTACAGACTCATCAACCCTATTGGTTATCCACATATGGTAAACGGGAAGCTCTCATGTCCTCTCACGGGTTGGTTACTTGGTCTTGAGCGCCCATGAGCCCAAGTCTAGCCATATGTAACCCTCCAATAAATGGCCTCTTTCGAGTATCCACAATGTGATCCATGTCCTCTCATGGATTGGTTACCGGTCTTGAGCGCCCACGAATCCCCATTGCTACCGCGGGTCGTTCGGTCTCAATACCCTTCCGATTCGGGTCTGATATAACAGGGGTATATCCTAGCCAAACACTTGCTAGACAGCCCAAGGTATGACAACCATTGATTCGGGAAAGCGTCGATGGGCATCTTCGGAGAACATCCCATACTATTCCTTCCGATGTCCAAGGACAGAAGTGTCAAAAGGACACTTCCCAATCCCAAACAAAACTTAAGCAAACACATTCTCAGATCAGTCATAACATATACAACCAACAGTTCATCATATACAAGAGAATGTAAAAGCAAAATCAGATTAGGCAATAATAGGTAATTCATATAACATGAAAAATGAAAAAGATAATATAAACAAGTTCTACTATTCTCACAGTAAGAGATCAGAATTAAATTACAATAACAGTAAGTAATCTCATAGTTTCATAAGGTAGAAACCAGAGAAATATGTAGTTAAGGAATTAACTGTCCTTACCTTGATTATTGAAGAAGATGATCCAAAGATCAAAGAGAGCAACTCCAAACTTAGCAAATAGACTCCTAACAATCATAGATACAACATTAGGGAAGATGCCTAAAAGATCTGAGAGCAAACGAATTAAATCGGGCAAAAACGAAGCTACCGACTCCTTTGGTCGAGTGCACAGTAGATCGCCTGGCGATCGACCAAGCCGATCAGACGGAATTATGCAGTTCGCTTTGGCCATAACTTCCTCGTTTGAAGTTGGAATGATCCGAAATTCGAAGGGGAACTTCCTAGGATGTATTAGAATCATATAGGAAGATAAAAACATCAAGTCATGGTTAAAATTTGGGTTCTTGATTTAACCCAAGAATTTAGGGTTTCAACCTTATGGTTCCCATAAAAAGGTTGAGATCACAAAATGAAAGAAAATTAAATAATTGGCCAAAGGCAATAAGAAAATCATAGGAAAACTAATTTAGGTTACTAGAAATATTACCCATGAGGTTTCCCTCGCATGGAAGGTTAACAAGAGTTTCCAGAACTCAAGCAAGGGTTAGGGTTTCAAGAAAATCTTCGGCTAGGGTTGAGATCATGATGATTATAGATCTCAAAGAAACGAAGGAGATCACGAAGGGATGGTTGCAAGGATGCAGCATCAACTTCCTGATCTCAATCAAGAACAAGATCAAGAAAAGAGAATTAATAATTCAGAAGAGATACTAACCTTGAATTGTAAGAACAGAGAAGAGAGGCTTTAGATCTGCAGAGGAATCTTCGAAATCATCAGAGAGAGTTTCGGAGAGGTGTTCTCACGTTCACAAAGTGTTTAGGAGGCAGCCGTAACAAAGAAATACGAAGTAGGGTTTAAATAAGAGTGAAAAACCCTAAAATTACAATTTCTCGGATTTCACCTTCCTTTGGTCGAGTGGCCCACTCGACCAGTCAGTCGACCAAGGCAGACAGTAAGGAATAATCAGGGATTTGGAGGATCAAATGGGCTTTAAACCTTACGAGCTTTTGCATACACATCAAGTAACAAGTCAAGTGTGAAGAAATACCTTCAAACCAAGTCAGATAATACTCCAAGTCCTTCAACTAATCTTATCTTCAGACAACTGCAGCTTCCTTTCCAAATCTACACAGACATCCAAGTATGGAACTCAATCAACAACATCCATGGGTTCAGAGTCAAACACCATATCTTCTACTGATATGGCCCATAGTTGGCTTCTTTCTTTACTCCGGGTCTTCGGACCTAAAAACAACCGGGTTACCGGGTCAAGGTCAGGGTTAGGTTAGGGCTAGGTTTCACAGTGATGGACCTACCCAAAGAAGTACGGTGCTATGACTTAAAGCATGTCTGCCTATAGAGACCAGCTTACATAGAGTTAGACTCATACATAAATTGTTGCCTCATATCATATCATCTTATGCTTTGTTTGTGATACTATGTTAGTTATGCTATTATGGAATAACTTGCCCTGCTGAGTTTCTTTGAAACTCACTCCTTTTTGTACAATATCTTTTGTTAGACTATTCTACAGGTTTTGATGGCTATGAAGCACAATATGAGGAAGCACAAGATGAAGAAGCGTACCATACGCAAAGTGCTGGCGATTACGAAGATTACTTTGAGGATCCCTCAAGTGGTCTCTCTTGTTACCAGGATTAGCCCTACTGTGGAGTGGGAGCGTCTGAGCATCATCGATGAAATCTATGTCTATGAGGACATCCTTTATAAAGTAGAAAAGAATCTAGTTTAGTTAGATTATATCTTCTTTCTTGTCTTTAGAAATGGTTGTAATCCCATTTGATTATCGAACTACATTCCGCTGTACTCGTGGAGTGAGATTCCGCCTCACTCTACTTTTGATTTATATATCTATTGGTATCTTTTCCGCACTCTGATGAATATCTCGTTACTTTACCTTGATTCATTTGAATAATATTGTTAACCTTGATTTAGTCTTGTTCTTGATTATATTGTTGTGAATGTGGGAGGTTGATTTCTCTAACTACTGGATCTTGTGGACTGTGGATCACACACTCGGGTATGCCAGATAGGGTACCGGCTGGGTGGATGTGACAAAGTGGTATCAAAGCCCACAGTTCCAAGTGAAATCCTAACCACAGAAACAATGATAGAACATTCCTGAGTCATAAATCCAGAAGTGACTCAAGTATTCTTAGAAGTGAATAATAGAACACTTGAATTAGAAACTTAAAAGTGAAGAATAATATACTCTGAATAATACACAATAATTCTGATTTAACAAACATCACTTAATACAACAAAAGAAATGCATAATGTACAATAAGATGGTGAAACAAAAGTGAACTTCATTAATTTTAGGAAAGTTCTACAACAAGTTACATTTAAGAAACAAAAAAGGAAATCCTAGTACAATCTATCTAAGACTACTATCTCTGATCTCTAAGTGCTCTAACATCCTCTACAACCTGAGTCAACTGTGACTCCATCCTCTCCTGTCTCGCCTCTATCCTCCCTAACATGCAAGTCATAGAGCGCATCTGTGCACACAGCTCTGCAGTCTCTAGAACTGTTAGTGAAGGGCCTCCGGTCTCAAAGTGTGATGATGTGGGAATATCCTGATGACCCTGATCTGCCTCACGCATCTCAATGTCATCTCCTGCCTGGTCATCTGTATCTGGACCTGCATCCTGATCACCATCATCTAACTCATCATCATCCTCATCAGTCTCAAGACCATCATCATCATCTAACCTCTCGGTCTGAGTAATCTGCATCTGCCGAATAGTCCTGGTTTCGATGGCATAGCCAAGCAATCGTCTCTGCATCGGTGTATCCTCCAACCTCACACCGAAATGCCAAAAGACAAGTGTGAGTAGACGACCGAAGCAAAGGTTCCTTATGCCCGGTGACGTCACGACCTCTAGCATGACGTTCTAGATGATGAAGGAAAGATCAATCTCGAAACCCTGATATATGTGGTAAATCAGTAGAGCATCCATCACTGATACTCTCTCGTGATGCCCCGCCTTTGGGATGATGTTGTGGCCTACAATGCGACCGATGATTCTAGCCGAATCAATCATCTGTGCACTAGTCCGTGGCATATAACATCTGTCATCTCTCCAGAGTGTGATGCAAATCTCATGAAGCTCATGTGGTAGTAAGAAAGCATCTATCTCTGCCCCAGTCGGTATCCATACACACTCATGAGGATAGTGTGGTACTCTGAAGATCTCAGCCAGTGTGCTAGTAGAAAATCGAATCCGTGTCTCTCGAACTCGACTCTCTAAGATCAACTCGAATGGACCTCGTCTCCTACCCTCCTCGACTGATGTAAGGTTGCCATAGAACAACTTCACTAAATCCGGATAAACTAGAAGATCCTCAGTAAAAAGATGCGTCCACTCCATCATATCGAATCTCTCGACGGATCCGAAATGTGGTAAGCTATCGTAGCTTTGAGTAATTTGCCATACTCAATGCGGCACCGCTCGAAGAAGGCCTCATATAAGTACTCCACTCGGGGTGTACTTGAATAGATCTCTGCGGTTAACCTCGTCTCTCGGCTCCAAAAGTGGAACTCCGACCTCTAGCTACGCCTCTCCTCCCACCCTGTCATCCGCGAGGAGGCATGATGTCAATATAGCTATAAAGAAGACGAGAAGAGAATTGACATTAGTAGAATTTCAAAAATTTCAGCATGAAGGGTATTTTCATAATTTTATCAAAAATTTTGAGTTTGGCGAAATTTCAGTTTGAGCATACTAGCATGCGCATGATACTTAGAATAGTAGGTTAGCATGTTTTATTGGAGAAAAACATATCAATTTGATGGATTAAAGGTAAAAATTCAACAAGCATAGAAAGGGGGAAATTTCTCAAATTAGGTCAAAATGCGATTTTTGAAGTTTGGAATTGGCTTTACCAATTTAGATTCGCATGTTCTTCATATCATTGCAAGAATGTAGGATTTGATTTGAAGGCGAAACACTTTGTGGTTTGAAAATGAGAGAATATTTTCAAAAGAGGGTTTTCGGTTGAGAAATCGTTAGCAAGAAACCATGAGATCGATAGCAAGCGTTGTGAAGACGTGGCATTGTATTAAGATCACCTAGAACACATTCCTGTTCCTAGACATGTTTCCTAGCAATCCTAACAAGTAAATCATGATTTTTGGAAGAATGCATCTCAGTTTAGAATTTGTAAAGCAAGGAAATGAGAGATTTTACCTTAGATGATGTTGCAAGAATGTTGAAGACTTGTTCTTGATGTTAGATGGCCTAGAATGACTCTTGAAGACTTTAGAGAACCTTGTCCTAGAGCTCTCCCACGAAGCTTGGTGATTTGAAGTAAGAATGAAATGAAAAATGTGATTTTTAAGGTGTTTTTGGCAAGCATTGTTTGCGTGGGTCGACTGCTTGGGTTGGATTGAAGACTCGACCCAGCCACCCGACCCAAGGTGTAACATTTTGGAAATTTGGATAAATTTTGGGATTTTGATATATAATTCTTGGGTGACTTTTAATGATTAAAATGATGATTTTTAGTCTTATTTGGATATGCTAAGACTAAGGTTAAGTGGTTATTGATGGTATGTTGGAAATTTTCGATGTTTGACTTACTTTGATTTTTGCAGAATGGTTGTACTAAGGAATCGCAATATTGGTTCTAATAGTACTGGAAATGAGGAAGAAGTACTTCATGGAGATACTCCCAATGGTAGCACTGGTCAGCAAACCCATGCGAATGGTGATAATACGACTGGTATACCTAATGCTCTGGAAGTGAACAATTTTCGTGATATTGCCAACATCATGGGCAACATCATGCAGCAGCAGTCGAATCAATTCAACCAGATGATGACGGGATTCATGACTCTTCATACTGAGACTCGTACTGGTGTGAATGGGACTCCTCATACCGCAGTTCCTAATGCGGAAAGGTTAGCTGGAACTCCTCATACTCGGCTGATGGAAAGTTTTCTGAAGATGCAAGTGCCTTCTTTCACTGGTGTTACTAAGGACACTTTGTTTCCTAATAAGTGGCTGAGGGAATTAGATAAAGCATTCCGTCACTTGTAGTGTTCTGAAGCACAAAAGATCTTGTTTACCGAACAGAAGCTTCAGCAAGAAGTAGATGCTTGGTGGACCTCCACTCGTCCTATTTTGGAAACCTTGCATGTTGGTGGAATAACCTGGGAAATTTTCAAGGATGCATTTTGTAAGAACTATTTCCCTCAAGCAGTGACTGATGCAAAGGAAGCTGAGTTCATGGCCCTTACTTAAGGACTTTTGTCTGTTTTGGAATATCAACAAAAGTTTGAGGAATTGTTTTACTTTGCCCCTGAATCTGTATGACCTGATCATGCCAAGGCAAAGAAGTTTTTCAAGGGATTGCGTCCTGCAATCAAGGCTTATTTGACTGTGATTCCGATTGAGAGCTACGCTCAGGTAGTTCAAGTTTCGAAGATGATTGAAGAAAGAAAAAGAAAGTGGACGTGTGCAAAGGACGTGGCAGCCAAGGAATGATGGTTTGGTTGACCATTTGGAAAGAAGATTCGTTAGGCCTACTCCGTATCCTACTCCTAGTTTTCAGCTTAGATGTGTGAGCAAAAATTCTAGTTTTTCACCAGCTGGACAGCAGCGTCAATTCAGTGGGAACAGACCAATTGCGAATGTTCCAAGTGCTAAGTCAGTGAGTGTGAATCCTCGACCTATGGGTCCGAAGCCTCCAGTAGTAGTACCTTCAGTTGGACAGCCGGTTTGTTTTGTTTGTAAGCAGCCCGGTCATTTTGCTCGTACTTGTCCCAAGAAGCCTAATCAGCCCTATGTTCCTGTAGCAAAGAATGTATCTGCCCCTATGCCTGGAAAAGTGTTTAGTATATCTGGTACTAAACAAGATGCAAGTCATGAAGTTGTGACAGGTACTTTGTTAATCGCTTCTATTCCTGCATTTGTATTGTTTGATACGGGTGCATCTCATTCGTTCATTTCGTCTACATTCATTAGGAAGACTGACTTGATACCTAAGAATTTGTCTAGTTGTTTAATGATTATTACTCCTACTAGATCAGTTGTGAAACTAGATAAAGTGATAGAAGATTGTCCCGTTATGATTTGTGAGAAGAAATTGAAAGCCGATTTAGTGATTCTTGACATGAAAGATTTTGATGTGATTCTTGGAATTGATTGGTTGACAGCTCATAAGGCTGTAATTGTTTGTTCTTCGAGGAAAATTCAATTTTAGATTAGTAGAAATTCAGCCTTTGAATTTCAAGGTGATAAAGGAAGAATTAGTAAGAAGACTTTGTCTGCTTTGATGCAAGTCTGTGCATTAGTGGAAAGTGCTGCAGCTGAAAGTGAAGTCAAGGAAGTGAAAAAGAAGCTTGAAGAAGTTGAAGTTATTTGTGATTTCAAGGATGTCTTTTCGGATGATTTATCAGGATTACCTCCGGATAGAGAGTTGGAATTTTCGATTGAATTAATTCCAGAAGCCACTCCGGTATCTAAAGCTCCATATAGAATGGCGCCTACCGAGTTGAAAGAACTACAAGACCAGCTGAATGAACTCTCAGATAAAGGTTATATACAGCCTAGTGTATCACCTTGGGGAGCCCCGGTTTTGTTTGTTAAGAAGAAGGATGGTAGTATGCGTATGTGCATTGATTACCGTGAGTTGAACAAATTGACCATTAAGAATAGGTATCCGCTGCCTCGGATTGATGATCTTTTCGACCAGTTAAGAGGTGCAGTAGTGTTCTCGAAGATTGATTTGAGATCCGGATATCATCAGTTGAAGGTGAAAGCTTGTGACATTTGTAAGACAGCTTTTAGGACAAGATATGGTCATTTTGAGTTTAGAGTTATGCCTTTCGGTTTGACTAATGCTCCTGCAGTGTTTATGGACTTGATGAATCGAGTATTTCATGATGTGTTAGATAAGTTTGTTATTGTCTTTATCGATGACATTTTGATTTACTCAAAGAGCGAAGAAGAGCATCGGAAGCATCTTGGTATTACTTTGCAAAGACTAAGAGAGAAGAAGTTGTATGCCAAGTTTAGTAAGTGTGATTTCTGGCTTCCAAGAGTGGTATTTCTTGGTCATGTTGTTTCAGCCGGAAGGTATTCGTGTCAATCCCGACAATGTTAAGACAGTTGCCGAGTGGGAAAGACCGAAGACGGTGTCTGAAATAAGAAGTTTCTTAGGTTTGGCTGGTTATTATAGGAGATTTATTGAGAACTTTTCTAAGTTGGCTGCTCCTATGACTAAGCTAACTAGGAAAGAAGAGAAGTTCGTTTGGTCTGATGCATATGAGAAGAATTTTCAAGAATTGAAGGATAGATTGAAAAGTGCCCCGATTTTGACAATACCCGATATTCTGGTGGTCTGACATTCTATACTGATGCGTCTAAGATTGGTTTGGGTTGTGTTTTAATGCAACATGGGAAGGTGATAGCTTATGCTTCAAGACAATTGTAATATCCAGCCCTATTCTAACCTTGACCCTGACCCGGATCCACTGTTGTATTCAGGTCTGAGGACCTGAAGCGGTGGAAGAAGAGATCTATGGACCATCCTGATTGATGATCATGATTTGGAGACCGAGCCCATGGACATTGACAATGATACCCCTTGCTTAAATGCATTGTCAGTGTTTAAGGAAAGTCTGCGCATCGGAGAAGATTAATATGGTTGATGTACCAAATGACCTCCTGTACACAATCCGAAGGTATTCCCCGAAACTAGACTTCTTGATTGAATTGTGGAAGAAAACCTCACTCAATTTGACCTTGTATAGCCTTTCAAATCCCTACTTGAAGTTGCTGTTCTAAACCTGAGTTTCTGCTGAAATCATCTTGGTCGATCATTTTGGTCGATACCATCGACCAAAAGCATCGACCAAAATGTCCCAGTCTGCCAAGTTAATGATTCCATGGAATATTCCTTTTCTATTTAATATGACCTCAAGCCTTGAGCCTTTTGCAATCATTTTTCTCACCTGGGAACGTGGGGAGAGCTTCCCAAAGCAGCTCCTTGGTTAGTGTGAAGGGTATCTTATCAAAGACACTTAGTTTATCATTGATTCTTGCCTTCATCTTCTACACTAAGGTAAAACTCTTCATTCCACTCTCTACCCTACCATTTTCTACTCCTTTCTATTGTCATCTTGCTGATGGGACATTTGGAATGGTGCTGCAACCTTGCAACCACCACTCCAAGTGCCTACTCATGCTCAATCCATGATTCCCTTAGCCATTCATTGATGCTAATGCTTATATCTCATGCCTAGCATATGTATTCCATGCTTTACCTATTAACATCATACCATTTGATATCAAACTGAGCTATAAAGTGTGTTATGTTCATGTTTAACATTGCCATATGATTCCAATCGAATTTCTATTAGTTCCTCTAGCTATTGCATGCTATTCCTCATCAATGCAATCAATTCCAACTCATGCCATGATGTTTATCACTTGAACTTGATAGCTCAAATTGGGGCTTTTTAATTAGACCATTGGATTGGGTTAATTCCTTGATTTATAGTGTCCTACTACTGTTGTTAAGTTGCCTCCAAGTTCTAGATTGATCCGAACACCGGAAGACTCATTTCGGACCAAAATCCCCAAAATCCACTATTCTGCCCGAGGACTATTTTGGTCGATCATTTTGGTCGATACCATCGACCAAAACCATCGACCAAAGTTGTTGCTGACAGCAACCTTGGTCAGTTTTGACTCGAATGACATCTGATCTTCCCGACTTCTTTTCTAACTTATTATTGATGTTTGTTTAGGGCCTTAACACTTCTATTGGACTATTCTTGGTATTCTCAATTCATCATCAACTCATCCAAGGTAAGGATGGTTATATCCATAAACATATAAGTCATCAAATATTGAACTATGCTTTATTCAAAGAACGAAATCCCTAAATTTCTTTCAATCACTATGATACTGATACATATGTGTTAGAACAGTAACATTTAAATCTTTATACATTTGTTGTGTTACTCTATCATTTTGATTTGCTTATGTTTATAATGATTCGTTTCAAGATCATGATTTGAGTATTATTATGAATATGCATTGGATGCATGAGAAATGATGAGATTTGATGTGTGATTGCTTACGTATGACTTGGGATTGGAGGGTGTCCTACTGACACTTCTGTCCTTGGGCATCGGAGGGAATAGTATGGGATGTTCTCCGATGGTGCCTATCGACACTTTCCCGAGTTATTGGATGACATACATAGGAGTGTCTAGTTGTGTGGCTAGGTTCATCTTTGTCGTGTCAGACCCGAATCGGAAGGGCATTGAGACCGAACAACCCATGGTAGTGTATGGTTGGATGGGCGCTCTAGGCCGGTAGCCAATCCGGTAGGGGACATAAACCATGCTACGGATACCTGAAAGGGGCCATTTATTGGTAGAGTTGCATATGGATAGACTTGGGCTCACGGGCGCTCAAGACCGGTAACCAATTCGTGAGAGGACGTGAGAGCTTCCCGTTTACTATATGTGGATGACCAATAGGGTTGATGAGTCCGAAATCCGGGATTTTGCTGACTCTAGTGTGAAGGATACCGGAAAGGATCGCCGGGGGCGAGGAATGGACGTATCTGAATCGACTTGACCGATCGAGTAGATGACTTGCATTGGGCTAGGCTTTACCGTGACATGCGCAGCATACTTGACCAAATGGTGATGTGAGAGAGCGGTGACCGTTTCCCCTTACCATGGTTTTGATGACTTTACCGATCTTCCCCGGGCATTCCCAAGATATGGAAATGGGAGAGTGACTGATGACCCAGAGAAGTACGGTGCTATGACTTAAAGCATGTCTACCTTAGAGACCAGCATTCATAGAGTTAGGCTCATATCTGCATCATATGTTCCATATCACATTGCATTATTATATGTTCTGAATGTGTATGATTTCTAATTATGGAATAACCTCCTTGCTGAGTTCTTCGAACTCATTCCTTTTGTGCAAATGTTTTAGATTACATTCCAGGTACCGAAGATTACGATGGCACCTCCTATGAGGCGGACTATGATTCCACATACTACCCTCCGGGTAGTGGCGTCGGTGAGGATTTGTATATTGAAGCCGAGGAGGATTTTTATTCGCACCAGGGTTAGCCCCACAGTTGTGCGGGAGCGGCAGCGCTAGGTTTACTTCATCCGTACTGTTGAGGAGACTACTATTAGTATAGAAGAAACCCTAGCATAGTGCCCCATTCCCCTGGTGTATGTGTGGAACCATTGGTCTTGTAACTAACTATCTTTGAGTTTATCTTTTGACACTTAGACATGTATTTGACGTTATCACACTTCTTTTCCGCTGTTCTGAGAGAGTGGTTATCATACCTTCTCTCACCCTTATGATTATGCTTTAATGTTATTGCCTTCCGCACTCTGATTTATTTAGTCTTATCTTATTCATGATATTTAGTATTAACTGTTTTTACCATTGATTATTACTGTTCATGATTGTGTTACCGTGTATGTGGGAGGCATGGACCTCAGATCATTGATCCTTGGATTGTGGATCACATCCCGGGTATTCCAAATGGGGTACCGGCTGGGTGGATGTGACAACAATTGAAGGTATATGAGCAGAATTATCCCACTCATGATTTGGAACTTGCAGCCGTTGTTTTTGCCCTAGAGATTTGGAGACATTACTTGTATGGTGAGAAGATTGCGATTTTCACAGATCATAAGAGCTTAAAGTATTTCTTTACCCAAAAGGAGTTAAATATGAGACAAAGAAGATGGTTGGAATTAGTCTCTGATTATGATTGTGATATCCAGTATCATCCTGGTAAAGCAAATGTCATTGCGGACGCTCTTAGTAGGAAAAGTAACAAGAAGGATTTAGATTTGAATGCTTTGAGCAAGTCGTTGTTGAAGTCAATTTCAGATTTTGAATTGGAAGTTGTTTCGCAAAGTTCAGATGTTGTGCTCTCAGCCATGACAGCAAGATCCACCCTTAGGGATTGAATTGTTGCCTTGCAAGATTCGGATCCGGAATTGAGAGAGAAGATAGAGAAGATTTCTTTAAATTCTGATTTGGACCCTGATTTTAGTATATCTATGGATGGTGCGTTATTGTTTAGAGGAAGACTTTGTGTGCCTGCAACTGAAGAAGTTAAAAAGGAAATTTTGAAGGAAGCACACCAGTCAATCTTTACCGTACATCCAGGAGGTACAAAGATGTATAAGGATTTGAAAGAACATTTTTGGTGGATTGGATTGAAGTCTGATGTGGAAGATTTTGTAGCTAAGTGTGAGATTTGTCAATGTGTTAAAGCTGTTCAACAACCTCCGTCGGGATTATTGCAGCCCTTACCCTTGCTTGGTTGGAAATGGGAGAACATTACTATGGACTTCGTGACTAGTTTGCCCCGAACAAGTAAAGGTAATGACACTGTGTGGGTAATTGTTGATAGATTGACCAAATCAGCCCATTTTATTCCTATGAAGATCACTCACACTATGGATAAGTTAGCTAGGCTTTATGTGGACAATGTTGTTCGTGCGCATGGAGTGCCTGTGAGTATTGTGTCTGATCGTGACCCTAGATTTACTTCAAGATTTTGGGAACCCAATTGAATTTGAGTACTGCTCACCACCCTCAGTCTGATGGACAGTCTGAGCGGACAATTCAGATTTTGGAAGATATGCTTAGATCGTGTGTTGTTGATATGAGTGGTAATTGGGATGAACATTTAGCTTTGGTTGAGTTTGCCTATAATAATAGTTATCAGTCTACAATAGGCATGGCTCCTTTTAAAGCTTTATATGGAAACACTTGTAGAACACCTCTTTATTGGACCGAAACTGGAGAAAGGAAAGTGTTAGGATTAGAAATGATTGAAGCTACCAGTGCGATGGTAGATATGATAAGAGAAAGGATTAAGACTGCTCAGTCAAGACAAAAATCTTATGCTGATAAAAGAAGTTCGGATTTGGAATTTCAAGTTGGTGAGAACGTTTTTCTAAAGGTATCGCCTATGAAGGGTGTAATGAGGTTTAATGTGAAAGGAAAGCTTAGTCCTCGTTATATTGGACCTTATGAGATTCTTGAAAGAATTGGATCAGTTGCTTATCGTTTTTGGCTTTACCTCTGTCACTCGCTGAGACTCATAATGTATTTCATGTTTCAATGCTTCAGAAGTATGTTGAGAACCCAGATCACATACTACAGCAAGAACCTGAAGGACTTTGTGTTGATTTATCTTATAAGGAAGAACCGGTTAAAATCTTGGATAGAAAGGACAAGCAGTTAAGGAATCGAACTATCCCTTTGGTGAAGATTCAGTGGAAGAACCATACCCCTGAAGAAGCGTCTTGGGAAAAGGAAGAAGATATGGAGGAGAAGTTTCCTCATCTTTTTGGAAGTTCAGGTATACTTTCAATTTCGAGGACGAAATTTCTTTTAAGGAGGGGGGAATGTGAAACCCTGCCCTAACCTTAACCCGGATACTCTTTGATTGTAGGTCCGAAGACCCGAAGTAGAAGTGAAAGTCAACTATGGGCCATATTGGTAGATGATATAGTGTTCGACTCCGAACCTATGTGTAAAACCCAGCCCTAACCTTGACCCGGAAACCTTGTTATTTGTAGGTCCGATGACCCGGAGTAAAGTAAGAAGTCAGCTTTGGGCCATCCCAGTGGAGAACTTGGTGTCTGGCTTTGAATCCATGAAAGTTGATGATGAAGTTCTATTTATGGAAACTGAATCTTGATGAAGATCGGATTAGTTGATGGACTTGGAGTGCTCTCTATCTTGGTTTGAAGGCATTTCTACCTATTAGGTAAGTCACTTGACATGTGTACAAAACCCCTTTAGGATTGGATTTGATCGGGCCTTCAATTCCCTGTTTTGGTCTTTGTCGGCATGATTGGTCGACGATTGGCGGTGCTCGACCAATCCACTCGACCAATGAGTGTTGTCTTTGGCAATTAGGTTTTTCTTGCTCTATTTAAGCCCAATCTCTAGTCTACTTCGTATTTGCTGCCTCCAAAATCTTTGGAACGAACCAAAGACCTCTGCAAGTCATCTCCCTTGCATCCTTGGTGTTTTCTTGACGGATCTTCGTCGAAACTCTTCCTTTTGCATCAAAAGGTATGTCTACTCTCTCTTCTTCTCCTCCATCTTTGTTTTTCTTTCCTTTTTGAGTTGAGACAGTAGAAGAGATGCTGCATTCTCTGTTGCAAACATCTCTGAACATGTTCTCATGATCATCCTAAGGATTTGAGGCTAGAACAATGATCTTAACCATGATCATTGCAAGCTTTTGAAGGAATCATGACCAAACCATGATCTAATCTTGTTAAACTTCTGATTTGAATTCTGATCTCTTTGGATCTTCTATATTGATCATGTTAGTAGTTAATTACTGTGTTTTCTTTCCATGATCCATAATCTATCAATTTCTAGTTGTTCTCTTCTACCATACTATGTGTTCTTCATGAAGCATGGTAGTTACATATATGGTAGGTTTTATTTCCTTATTTAGATTTATGCTTCTAAGCCTTGTTCCTTGAAGATCTAAGTATGTTTTCATGATACCTTTACCTGAAGCAATGATCCATCCTCCTATTGTTCTTGTCTTTGATTTCTATTTCGAATTCATCAAGATCCATGGTTGATCTAATTATGGTAACTTTTTGTTTCCTAATTTGGATCTTGATACCTTGATTTGATTGGTGTTTTGAGGTCCCCTATATGTTAGAATACTACTGATGTAGTTTACCCCTTGATTAGTACCCTTTTGAACCACCAAATTCGGATTTCATATCTTAAAACTCTGTTTTTTTTAGGCCTATTGTCTGCATTGGTCGACTGATTGGTCGACTGGACCAGTCGACCAATCCACTCGACCAATGAGTACAGCAACTCCAGAATTGGTCTGTGTTGGATGTTTTGGTATCTTTTCTGTTAGGGATCTTTCCTAATATGTTGTATATACTTGTTTAGGACCTTCTTCTCAAGTTTGCCAAGATCTTACTTGATTTCTTAGGATTCCTTTGCGAGTTATAAAAGGTAAGGATGGTTATTTCCTTAATTACATAGATAGCATGAATCTAGTTTCTATATTTGAATATCATTGACATGTTTCCTAAATTAGATTCTTACAATGATATACTACTGTTGCATAACTTTGATTACAGTAGCATTACTTATTCATATTAAATTAATTCATGTATGATTTACTTACCAATTATATACAAGTGATTGTAATTATTGATTTCTTTCCATATATGAAGTTACCATATATGTGATGATATGAATTGATGCATGTGTATGCTTAAGTATGGTTTGGAAAGGAGAGGTGTCCTTTTGACACTTCTGTCCTTGGACTACTACGGGAATATTATGGGATGTTTCCAGAGATGCCCTCTGGACACCTTCCTAAACTGTTGGATGACATATCTAGGATTGTCTAGTAGTGTTTGGCTAGGATGTCCTGTTATGTCAGACCCTAATCGGAGGGGTATTGAGACCGAACGACCCGTGGTAGCAATGGGGATTCATGGGCGCTCAAGACCGGTAACCAACCCGTGAGAGGACAGGAATCACATTGTGGGGGCCATTTATTGGTAGGGTTGCATATGGTTAGACTTGGGCTCACGGGCGCTTAAGACCGGTAACCAACCCATGAGAGGACATGAGAGCTTCCCGTTTACCATATGTGGATGATCAATAGGGTTGATGAGTCCGTAGTCAGGGACTATGAGGACTCTAGTGTGAAGGATACCGGAAAGGATCGTCAGGGACGAGGAATGGACGTATCTGGATCTGACTTGATGTAACTAAGTAGAAGACTTGCATTTGGCTAGGTTTTACCCCGACATGCGCCATGACTTATACCAAATGGTTGTGAGAGAGTGTGTTGACTTAACCCCCTGCCATGGTTTGTCCTGAGGGATGAAGGACCCATTACCAATCGGCTGCTCAAGACCGGTGAAATGATCCGTGAGAGAATCCAAGATATCTTAAATGGTTGAGGATGTGAGTGGACTTTCCTAAAGAAGTACGGTGCTATGACTTAAAGCATGTCTGCCAATAGAGACCAGCATACATAGAGTTAGATTCATTCATTCATTGTTTGTCTCATATCATATTGCATTTATGTTGTTCTGGAATCCTGCCATTTATGTTATTATGGATTTTTAACTGCCTTACTGAGTTTCTTTGAAACTCATTCCTTTATTGTACAATGTTTGTTAGACTATCCTGCAGTCTTGAGTACTATGACGGTCCCTATGAAGAAGCGCAAGGCGAAGAGGCATATCTCCAGGAAGGTGATTGCGGTTACCACAATTACACTGAAGATCCCGCGAGTGGTTATGCTCCGTACGATGCTTAGTCCGACCATTGAGTGGAAGCGTCCTTGTGCCATTTATGAGATTTACACTTATAAGGATGTTGTCTATAAAGTGGAGAACAATTTAGTTACCCAATGTACTTGCTACTGGGATTAGATTTTGTCTGGTTTATTCTTTTAGAGCTACTTTTCCGCTGGTTGTAGAGTGGGATTTTTGCCTCACTTTACTTATCTGTTTGACACTCTGACTATATCTATTATTCTGATTCATTTATGATCCATTCTTTCTTTATTGGATCTATGGTTTATCTTCCGCACTTTTATTATGATTGTTCATGATTATGTTATTGTTTATGTGGGAGGTTGATCACTCGATACCTGATCTTGGGCTGTGGATCACACTCTCGGGTATGCCGGATAGGGTACCGGCTGGGAGGACGTGAGATTGGTATTGAGTGAGCCCAAGGTTCGAGGAGATCCTAACTACAAAAGACAATAACTGAACATTTCTGAGTCATTGATCCGAAATGACTCTTCTACTCTTAGAAGTGAATAATAGAACACTCGAATTAGAAACTTGACCTTTGAGGCATAATGAGAACATTTCCGAATAACATACCATAATTATACTTGAACAAATGTCACTAATGCAAGGAAAAGAAAGGTGCATAATATACAATAATTAAAGGGAAACAAAATGAACTTCATTAATTTCAAAAGTTTTTACAACGATTACATCCGAAATGCATAAATGGAAATCCTAAGGTACGGTCTATCTAGGTGATCTTCTCTCGATCTCTCGTATGCTCGAACTCCTCCGCTAGCTGAGTCACCCGATGCTCTATCCTATCTGTCGTGACTCCATCCTCTCGTACATCTGCTCTGTCCGACCTCCATCCTCTCTAGCATGGAAGTCATCGATCTCATCCGTGCTCCAAGATCCGAAGTCTCCGGAACTGCATGTGAAGGGCCACCCGCCTCGAAGTGTGATGAAGGAAACTAGTGATGCACGAGCTCGGCCCTCGTGCATATCTGCACCATCTCCGGCCCGATCATCACTATCGGGACCGATATCCTCTCCTCCATCCTCTAACCCCTGATCCTCATCCTCGATTCATCATCATCCTCACCCTCCGGACCGGGAGATCTCTCTCGATCGCTGTAGTCTCATCGACGAATGGTCGGAGTCCCAATAGAGTATCCTTGCGAACCCGGTGTCCACTGGTGTATCCTCTAAACTCACCCCGAAATGCCCGAAGATCAAAGTCGGTAGCCTCCCATAGGAAAGGTTCCGCATGCTAGGCCGCGAGAACTAAGTCCAGCATGACCTGCTGAATGATGTAGGAGAGATCGATCTCAAAGCCCATGTAGATGCGGTAGATGACTAAGGCCTCCATCACCGTGACCCGATGGTGATGTCCAGCTTTCGGCATGATGTTTCGGCCGACTATGCGACCGATAATCCGTGCGAGAATCCGTCATCCGTCCGCTGGTCCACGGAGTGAAGCATCGACGGCTATCCCATAGCGTAGAGCATATCTCGCCTAGCTCGTACGGCATCGGATGGCTGTCCGGATCTGCTCCTGCAGGTATCCACACACACTGCTTGTGGATAGTAAGGAACTGCAAGATCTCAGCCGGTGTCCGGGTAGAGAAGCGAATCCGAGTCCGGAAGACCCTGCTCCACGAGGACAAGTCTAAGTGGATGTCCTTGGCCTCGAGCCTCCTCTCGTGTAGGTAAGGTTGCTTTGAAGAACAACCTCACTAGTTCCGGGTATACCGGCGGATCCTCGGTGAAGAGATGAGTCCACTGCAATGTGTCGAATCTCTGCCGAATCCTAAAGGCTACGAGTTGGCGTAAGTGAAGTAGACGTCCCATCTCGATATTGCGATGGCTGAAGTAGGCCTCGTACGGGGAACTCGGCTCGAGGTGTGTCAAACATGGCTGGTCTCCTAACCTCCTGTCTAGGCTCGAAGGAACCCGACCTCGCCCCTAAGAGCACCTACGATGCGACCACGACCTCTACCTCGTCCTCGCCCTCCCCCTCCGCATGGTGGGTATCTGTGAAAGAGACAAGAGACAATTCCAGTTAGTGCTATTTTAAGATTTGAGCCAAAAGGGTATTTTCGTAATTTTTCGAAAAATTTCAAATTTGGGGAAATTTGATTTGAACATACTAGTATGTGCGCAATACTTGGAATTTCATGTCTATGAAGTTTGTTTGATGAAAATCGATTGAAAACTTGGATTAAAGCGAAAAATTCAGCAAGAAGGAAATTTGGGGATTTTACAATTTAGGTCAAAATTGGATTTTGGAAAAGTTGAAATTGGTTAAATCAAATTGTATGGACCTATCTACAATGTCATCTTGAGCATGTAGCATTTGATCTCGTGCGAAAATTCCAAGCGGTTTGAGAGAAAACGGAATTTTTCTAAAGATATTGATTTCGGTATAAAAACTTTGCGAGATGAACACCATTATGTTAAAACTTGTAGTCTATGCATGGCATTGTGTTTAAAACCTAGCGAATATGTTTCTAAGCATTCCTAAGCATGATTTCTAGCATTGGATACAAGTAAAGCATGGTTTTATTGAAATGCAAGCATGAGAAGATGAAAATGGAAGAAAGAATGAGAGATTTACCTTGTTTGTGAAGATTGTGTGTTGTTGTGTTGCTGTTGAAGCACCAAATCACCTCAAGAACACTTGTGAGAACTCTTGGAGACTTTCCCTAGAGCTCTCTCACCTTTGGAAGAAGTTAGAATGAGGTTGGAATGTGAAAATGAGGCTTATAATGCGAATTTTCGCATTACATCTACAATGGTCGACTCATTGGTCGGTTGGGTCGATCGACCAATCACTCGACCAATGGTCACGGAGACCTCGATTGCTGTTGAATTTTTGGAAAATGTGATTTTTGCCTTATGGATTATTGTTTGATGACTATATGGATATATTTAAGCATGATTTAAGTTTTCAAATCATTTGGACTTGTGGTTTATGTTGAAACTTCGAAATTCGGTATTTTGATGTTCTCGGTTTTGCGAGAATGGTTACTCCGAGAAGTGGGCGTGGTGAATCCGGTGGTCATGGTGGTGGTGAGATACCTCGGGGAGGTGGTGAAATACCTCATGGAGGTGGCGAGATACCTAATGTTGATCGGGGTACCCATAAGATACCTGGTGCCCGAATGTTGGAAGTTTCGAGATATTGCCAGATATTATGGGCAATATGATGCGACGACAAGCGGCTCAATTCAACGGGATGTTGGTGGGTTTCATGACTCTGCATAATGAGACCGGGCTGGTGCTAATGTGAATCCTCATGCCGCGATCTGAATGCGGGAGGTTTAGTGGAACTCCTCATACTACTTTGATGGAAAGTTTTACGAAGATGCAAGTACCCACTTTCCATTGGAGTTACCAAGGACCCCTTGTTTCCTAACAAGTGGCTCGTGAGTTGGAGAAGGCTTTCCGAGCATCTGCAATGCTCGGAAGCTCGAGAAGATTCTGTTCTTTGAGCAGAAGTTACAACAAGAAGCTGATGCATGGTGGATCTCCACTCGGCTCTGTTTTGGAAGGTTTGCATGCGGGAGTTGTAACTTGGGAGTTATTCAAAGAGGCTTTTTGTATGAATCACTTTCCGAGGCGGTAAAAGATGCGAAGGAAGCTGAGTTCATGATTCTTACTCGGGGATCTCTGTCTGTGTTGGAGTACCAACGGAAGTTCGAGGAGCTTCATTTCTTTGCTCGGATTCTCGAAGGATGACCTCGCGAAAGCAAAGAAGTTCTTCAAAGGACTGCGCCCTGCCATTAAAGCTTATCTCACGGTCCGGCCTATAGTGAGCTATGCTCAAGTGGTGCGAACTCGAAGAAGTTGGAAGAAACGAGAGAAGGAAAGTGCTCGTGTGCAAAAGCCCTGGCGATCAAGGAATTCTGGTTTTGGTGGATCGTAACGACCGTCGTTTTGTGAGACCTACACCCTACCCCACTCCTACCTTTCGGGCTAAGAGTGTAGGTCGGAACACGGGTTTTCAGCAGCCCGGCCGGTTTAGAACGGTATGGCGGAACCGACCACCAGCAAGTGCAAGTGCAAGGCCTTTTGTTCGAAGCCCTCTGTTGCAGCCACCTGTTGGATCCGGCAATCCTGTTTGCTTCTCTGCAAGCAAGCTGGTCATTTTGCTCGTGCCTGTCCGAAGCGGCCTACCTGACACCTTTGCCCGGTGGTGAAGAGTGCCCCTGCTCCTCCCTCCTGGTAGAGTTTTCGGTATTTCCGGTCTTGAGCGGGATCCAAGCCATGAAGTGATTACGGGTACATTGTTAGTTGCTTCTATTTCTGCATTTGTCTTATTTGATACGGGTGCATCTCATTCGTTCATGTCATCTGCATTCATCAAGAAGACTAACCTAATCCCTGAGAAGTTTTCTAGTTGTTTATTGATTAGTACACCTCTGGTCTGTTGTGAAACTAGATAAGGGGTTATCTAAATGTCTGTGTTGATTGGTGAGAAGAACTTGGAAGCCAATTTTGTAATTCTTGACATGAAGGACTTCGATGTTATTTTGGGAATTGATTGGTTGACAGCCCACAAAGTCTGTGTTCCTTTGTTCCTCAAGGAAGATTCAGTTCCATATTTGTGGAAGTCCGGTCTTTGAATTTCGGGGTGAAAAGAGAAGGGTTTGTAAGAAGGTGCTGTCGCACTTGATGCAAGTCTATGCCCTAGTGGATGATGCTTCATCCGAAGGCAAGGGTATAGTGGAGAAAGAGTCGATGAGGTCGAGTTGTCTGCGACTTTGTTGATGTCTTCCACGATGATCTATCGGAGTGCCTCAGACGAGGGATGTCGAATTTTCTATTGATCTCGTCCACTGGTGCCGCTCCGGTATCTAAAGCTCCGTATAGGATGGCTCCTCTGAGTTGAAAGAGCTGCAAAATCGGTTGAATGAGCTCATTGATAGAGGTTTTGTACAGCCTAGTGTGTCACCTGGGGAGCTCCGGTCTTGTTCCGTCAAGAAGAAAGATGGTAGTATGCTGCTTGTGCATCGACTACCAGTGAGTTGAATAAGTTGACTATCAAGAATAGATATCCGCTGCCCGAATTGATGATCTCTTCGATCGGTTGAAGGGTGCGATTGTGTTCTCAAAGATTGACTTAAGGTCAGGATATCACCAATTATTGAGAACTTTTCTCGGTTGGCTGCTCCTATGACTAAGTTGACCAGGAAAGAAGAAAAGTTTGTTTGGTCTGAC